>NW_028128314.1:0-73661 GCF_965231255.1 Vanellus vanellus | reverse complement strand
CCCCAAGTTATCTGTGGGTATGGACCTTCCCATTGGTTATTCATCATATTTTTGATCATCACCTGTGCTTTCTCCCATGGAGAGAGTGCTTGCAGTCCCTCCGAGAGAGAGGTAAAGTGTTTTATCACGGCCGTCTCTCTGTCCATCCATCGACTTAAAACATTCAACACATATAATGCTTCTGCTAAACGTTCTGGTGGTGTGCCTAGGGCCACCCCCCTTTTTGTTTTTGCAACATGGCTTTGAGCATGCCATGGGCCCGTTCCGTGATGGCTTGGCCAGTAGGAGAATGGGAGATACCTGTAACGTGGGAAACCACCCACACCTGGAAAAAACGTGCCGTCTGACGGGCCGTATAGGCAGGACCGTTATCAGTCTGAACATGTCGCGGGACACCAATGCCACAAAGGCGGCCTTTAGATGCCGAACTACATCTCTAGCTCGCTCAGCTGTATGACAGGAGGCAAAAATACATGTCGAAAATGTGTCAACAGACACGTGCACGTATTTCAGCCTGCCGAAATCTGGAGCACGGGTAATATCTGTCTGCCAAAGTTCTGGAGCCGACAGACCTCAGGGATTAACGCGAATGGGGACAGCCGGCGTCACGTGCTGGCAGTCTGGACAGGAGGCAGCAATGGCTTGAGCCTGTTCCTTGGATATAGAAAACGGACAAGCTAATGCCTGAGCATTTTGATGAAAAAATTCATGTGACAAACAAGCTTGCTCAAATGTGTGTGGGACCAGAACTGGGCCCGCCACCAGATCCGCTTGTGCATTGCCTCCGACCATGGGGCCTGGAAGGTTAGTAGGGGACCGCACATGCATGATAAAATATTTGCCCGACCACCAATTCAATAAAAGCAACAATTGCCTCATAAGAGTAAACAAGTGAGGATTGGCGACCTCCTTTAAAAAGGCAGATTCCATTCTGCTGGCCAGGCCAGCAACATAGGCTGAGTCGGTGACAATGCTGAGATCTGTTGACCATTGGCAAAAGGCACAGACTACTGCCAGCAATTCGACGATTTGAGGGGAGCTGTGGAGCACTTGGACATCCTACTGCCAGGGAGCCTCAGCGTCCGATCACCAAACGATGTAAAATCCGACCGGAGGTGGAGGCCCCATTGTGACAAGCAATCTCTGCCCCATAGAGTGACTCAGCTAGCGAGGATGAATGGCTTTACAGTTGCCACTCACCTCTCCGGGCCTGTACTCAGAATGTTGTGCTGACTCTGCAATGGGAGAGCTGCCCCCCCTGATACCAGAAACGGAGGCAGCCGCCCTGGGGGGTGGCCACGAGGGAGGCCAAGCTGTTGTAGAGGTGCTGGTAACATCCGCACCCGTATCAATAATTCCTTCCAGAGTTATCTCATTTTGACGGGTGGATGCCAGAGGCTACAACAGTAGGAGGGGCATCACGTGGAGACCTTCTGGGCCCACATGATCTGCAGGGCCCTGTGGAACTGAAACCGTCTCTGCGAGTATCCGCCAGGCATTGCAGCACCTGGCTCTGAAATGGCAGAAACTGTGCAATACGTGAGCCTTCAGGAATCTGACACGGAGGAGCAGGAGTCCATACCGCAATTTGAATCTCCCCGGTAAAGTCCACATCGATAACACCAGGCAATGCAAACAGTCCCTGGCACATCGCCGAGGAGCGACTGAGAAAGGAGGGTGCTCAGTCCATTGCCCAACGGTCCCTTAACCCCCGTAGGGATCAGGGTAATGGTTGTATCAAAAAGCGTTAGTGTGACTGCGGAGGCCAGGTCCATTCTGGAACTTCCGCTGGTTCAGGCATACAGGCTGGGGCTGACAGGGGCAGGGGAGAGTGTCTTGTGTCGTCATGCGCCCCCTCTGTGTGCTGACCCGGTTGTTTCCTCGACCTGATGGCTGAAGCTGTCTGCTGACCTTGTCAAACCTGGAGTGACACTGGTTGGCGAAGCGACTCCCCTTTTTACATCACGGACCGAGTCCCATCTCTCATGGGGATTGGGGGGAAAAAAATCTGGCTCCTGCTCAGGATCGATTGGCCCAGGATCGAAAGGGTCGTCTGCAGGCAACTCCTCATCTCCCACAGCCCCCACCACCATGTCGGCTGACACCAAATCCAATGGAGCTGAGGTGGTCTTAGACTGTTCTCCGGGCTTTTGAGTATGCTGTTTCAAGGTCTCAAACAACGTCCACCATGCAGAGAGCCACCCTGCCGCTGTTTTGTCAGACCGGATTGCCGAGTCCCACAGTTTGACCCCTATCTGGTCCCAGGTTTTGGGATGGTAGATAGAACTGGAATCGATCCCCGGGCAGTTTGACCGAGCCCACATTAACAGCACTTTGAGATCTTAGAGGGTAGGGTTTTGCCGTGTTGTTTCAATATTTTCTGCATTATATTCACTGTGGTTCTCTGCTCCTGGGAAATATCATTCCCCATAGTCCCCGGCTGCTTACCTCCGTCAAGCGGTAGGTAATTAATCATGCACAATGCCGCTTCCTTTCAGCGATGCAAGTTCAGCCACTTCCTCTCATTGTTTCAAGTTCAGCCACTTCCTTTCAGCGATGCAAGTTCAGGCGCTTCCTTTCAGCAATCCAAGTTCAGCCACTTCCTTTCAGCAATCCAAGTTCAGTCGTGCTTTGCCACCGGTCTGCGGGATTCTGGTATTATAGCCCTGGGTGAAGTGAAACTTCAAGTCCCTGTTCAGGTTTCATTTTTGGCTGTCCTGGTTCCGGCAAGGATGGGGTTAATTTCCCCAAGGAGCCGGCAGGGGAGGCAAGTATTCCATACCACGTGACCCATGCCTAGCTATAAGAAGAGCTAGCCGGGGAAAGGGAGTCAGTCACCCCACTCAGGGGTGGGCTGCAGTGGTGCGGTCCTGTCGGTGCGCTGCGCGGTAGTAGTGTAATCACGTTCTTATATTCCTTTACCGGTGTTGTTGTTTTTCTTTCTTCTTCCCTTTGTCTATTCTGTTAACTTACACTATTTCAACCCACGAGTTTTGCCTTTTTCTGCTGATTTTTCCCACGGCTGTGGGAGTCGAGCGAGTGGCTGCATGGTTCTTTGTTGCTGGCTGAGGCCAAACCACGACAGTCCTTTGTGGCGCCCAATGTGGGGCACGAAGAGTTGCAATAACGACAGATCTGACCAGAACTTGTTAAAACGGATTTCTTATATGCATTTCTCCTATTAGTTAAATAGTCGCCGGTTACAATGTTGCTTCTTTTTTATACATGGCTGTGTTATGTAAATTCTTATATGCTGTATGTACTCCCTGTGATGCTGTTTGTTATCTCGGGAAGAGGGATCAGGACTATCATTTTGCTGTCTTGTGCAATATCAGCTTATGATATGGTAACATCACTATTCAAGTGGCTTTGTTGGGGTCTCTATGCAGTATTGCTGTCCTGTCCATACCTTGGTTACCGTCTCTCAGAAGTTATCAATAATCACACCCAATCTATGGGAGAAACAGGGGGAGATACTTTCCCCAGCTCTTTTACCTCCCTTTTCTCCTTTGGGCCAGGTATAACACCTCTTGAGAATTTTGAATATCCTTGGGATGTTCAAACCAGCATGTTCTTATTGCTATGTCTCCTGAATGTTTTTCAAGTCTTGTTTAGGGTAAAACAACTGTTAAGACTACCACTCAGAGATCTGTCCCAAGGCCAGATAGTCAGGGGTGGCATGGGATGTGGGAGAACATGGGCAGGTATCTAGAGAACTTCTCACCTCCAATGGTTTGGGACTTCACCCTTGAAAAACTACAGGACCCTGATAAAGGAATAGAATATTTGAAAGGAAAATGCTGTGGCTATTACAGAGAGGCACAACTTATGGCACTGTGTTGGGCCCTGGCCAGTATCTACCAAACACTGCTCAGTACTATGCAGGACCCTCAGAGGAAAGGGGAAAACCAGACCAGCAGACAATGAGGCTACTCCAACCCCAGTGGCAGGCACTGTGGCTACTCCAACCCTGGTGGCAGACAATGAGGCTACTCCAACCCCAGTGGCAGGCACTGTGGTTACTCAAACCCTGGTGACAGGCAATGCAGCCACTCAAACCCCAGTGGCAGGCACTGCAGCTGAACTGGACAACCAACCTGTGCCAGTATCAGTTGCTCCTATACAGAAGAAGAAATACACCAAGAAATCAGTACGCATAGTAAGGGATGATGATGAACCAGGGCCATCAAAGGAACAGGAGGAAGAGACAGAACCAGAGATAATCACCCAATCCCTATCCCTGAGTGAGCTGCAAGATATGCGAAAAGATTTCAGTCGACTTCCTGGTGAGCACATTGTCACCTGGCTGCTCCGATGCTGGGATAACGGGGCCAGTAGCTTGGAATTAGAGAGCAGGGAAGCTAAGCAGCTGGGATCCCTGTCTAGGGAGGCGGGCATTGACAAGGCAATTGGGAAAAAGACACAAGCCCTCAGCCTCTGGAGGTGACTCCTGTCAGGTGTAAGGGAAAAGGGAAAGGTATCCTTTCAGTGAAGATGTTGTATGTCGTCCAAGCAAGTGGACCACCATGGAAAAAGGTATCCAGTACCTAAGGGAATTAGCCGTACGAGAGATGATTTACTTCAACCCAGAAAATGCGCAGTTACCCACAGATCCTGATGAAGTCCAGTGCACAAGGCCCATATGGCGGAAGTTTGTGCAGAGCACACCATCATCATATGCCAACTCCTTGGCAGTGATGGAATGGGGAGGTGAAGAGGGACCAACAGTGGATGAGGTGGCTGGATGACTCCGTCAATATGAAGAAAGCCTATCTTCCCCCCTCATTTCAGCTGTGGAGAAACTGTCCCAGAAGGTCCAGCAACTTGAAAAGAGTATGTCCTACCCCCCACCTGTACAGGCCAGCATCTCAGCTATTAGGAGCAGGCGTTTCCCTACTCAAGAGGGAGAGTATAGGGGGTACACACCACGAGGCACCCTGTGGTTTTACCTGCATGACCACGGAGAGGACATGAGGAGGTGGGATGAACAACCTACCTCAACCCTACGGACATGGGTACGTGAGCTGCAAGGAAGAATAATCACAAAAGGGGATCCCTCCAGGAAAAGTGCAGCTCCTGTTTCCAGCAGACAGTTCCCCAGACAGAATGGAAGGCCTGATCTTACCTCTGATCCTCTTGAAGGGACTTCCAAATTACTTTTGCAACAAGTGAGTAACGTATACTATGATCAGGATTAGAGGGGCCCTGCCTCCAGCCAGGTGGGGGAAAGGGACAACCGGGTTTATTGGACTGTGTGGATTCGATGGCCTGGCACATCTGAGCCACAGGAGTATAAGGCTCTGGTGGACACTGGTGCACAATGCACCTTAATACCATCAAATTACAGAGGAGCAGAACCCATTTGTATTTCTGGAGTGACAGGGGGATCCCGAGAGTTGACTGTACTGGAAGCTGAAGTAAGCCTAACTGGAAATGAGTGGCAAAAGCATCCCATTGTGACTGGCCCAGAGGCTCCATGCATCCTTGGCATAGACTATCTCAGGAGAGGATACTTCAAGGACCCAAAAGGATATCGGTGGGCTTTTGGCATAGCTGCCTTGGAGACAGAGGAAATTGAACAGTTATCCACCTTGCCTGGTCTCTCAGAGGACCCCTCTGTGGTAGGGTTGTTGAGGGTCAAAGAACAACAGGTGCCAATTGCTACCACAATGGTGCATCAACGGCAATATCGCACTAACCGAGACTCTGTGATTCCCATCCATAAGTTGATTCGTCAACTAGAGACTCAAGGAGTAATTAGCAAGACTTGCTCACCCTTTAATAGTCCCATATGGCCAGTGTGAAAATCTAATGGAGAGTGGAGGCAAACAGTGGATTATTGTGGCCTGAATGAAGTCACACCACCGCTGAGCGCTGCCATGCCAGACATGCTAGAGCTTCAATACGAACTGGAGTTGAAGGCAGCCAAGTGGTATGCAACGATTGATATCACCAATGCATTCTTCTCAATCCCTTTGGCGGCAGAGTGCAGGCCACAGTTTGCTTTCACTTGGAAGGGCATCCAGTACACCTGGAATGGACTGCCCCAGGGGTGGAAACAGCCCCACCATTTGTCATGGACTGATCCAGACCACACTGGAACAGGGTGAAGCTCCAGAACATTTGCAGTACATTGATGACATCATTGTATGGGGCGACACAGCAGAAGAAGTTTTTGAGAAAGGGAATAAAATAGTTCAAATCCTTCTGAAAGCTGGCTTTGCCATAAAATGAAGTAGGGTTAAGGGACCTGCACAGGAGATCCAATTTTTAGGAATAAAATGGCCAGATGGACGCCGTCAGATCCCAATGGATGTGATCAACAAAATAGCAGCTATGTCCCCACCGACTAGTAAAAAGGAAACACAAGCTTTCTTAGGTGTTGTGGGTTTTTGGAGGATACATATTCCAAATTACAGTTTGATTGTGAGCCCTCTATATCAAGTGATGTGGAAAAAGAATGATTTTAAGTGGGGTCCTGAGCAACGACAAGCTTTCAAACAAATTAAGCAGGAAATAGTTCATGCAGTAGCCCTGGAGCCAGTCAGGGCGGGACAAGACGTTAAAAATGTGCTCTACACTGCAGCCGGGGAGAATGGCCCTACCTGGAGCCTCTGGCAAAAAGCACCAGGGGAGACTCAAGGTCGACCCCTGGGGTTCTGGAGTCGGGGATACAGAGGATCCAAAGCCAGCTATACCCCAACGGAAAAGGAGATATTGGCAGCATACGAGGGGGTTCGAGCTGCTTCAGAGGTGGTTGGCACTGAAGCACAGCTCCTCTTAGCACCTCGACTGCCAGCGCTGGGCTGGATGTTCAAAGAAAGGGTCCCTGCCACACATCATGCAACTGATGCTACGTGGAGTAAGTGGATTGCACTGATCATACATGAACTCGAATGGGAAACCCCAGTCGTCCAGGAATACTGGAAGTGATCATGGACTGGCCAGAAGGCAAAGATTTCGGAATATCACTAGAGAAAGAGGTGACGTGTGCAGAAGAGGCCCCACTGTATAATGAACTGCCAGAAAATGAGAAGAAACATGCCCTGTTCACTGATGGGTCCTGCCGAATTGTGGGAAAACATCGAAAGTGGAAGGCTGCTGTGTGGAGTCTGACACGACGAGTTGCAGAAGCCACCGAAGGACAAGGTGAGTCGAGTCAGTTTGCAGAGATAAAAGCCATCCAGCTGGCTTTGGACATTGCTGAGCGAGAGAAATGGCCGGTACTTTACCTCTATACTGATTCATGGATGGTGGCAAATGCTCTGTGGGGGTGGTTACAGCAGTGGAAGCAGAACAACTGGCAGCGCAGAGGTAAGCCCATCTGGGCTGCTGAGCTGTGGCAAGATATTGCTGCCCGGATTAAGAATCTGGTTGTGGAAGTACTTCATGTAGATGCCCACGTCCCCAAGAATCGGGCCACTGAGGAACATCAAAACAACCAGCAGGTAGATCAGGCTGCTAAAATTGAAGTGGCTGAGGTGGATCTGGACTGGCAACGTAAGGGTGAACTATTCATAGCTTGGTGGGCCCACAATGCCTCAGGCCATCAAGGAAGAGATGCGACATATAGGTGGGTTCGTGACCGAAGGGTGGACTTGACCATGGACACTATTGCACAGGTTATCCACGAATGTGAAACGTGTGCTGCCGTTAAGCAAGCCAAGCGCTTAAAGCCTCTTTGGTACGGAGGACGATGGCTAAAATATAAATATGGGGAGGCCTGGCAGATTATATTATATCACACTCCCACAAACTCACCAAGGCAAGCGCCACGTGCTCACAATGGTGGAAGCAACCACTGGATGGCTGGAGACATACCCTGTGCCCCATGCCACCGCCCGTAACACTATCCTGGGCCTTGAAAAGCAAATCTTATGGCGACATGGCACCCCAGAAAGAATTGAGTCGGACAACGGGACTCACTTCCGAAACAGCCTCATAGACACCTGGGCCAAAGAGCATGGCATTGAGTGGGTATATCACATTCCTTATCACGCACCAGCCTCAGGTAAGATAGAACGATATAATGGACTTCTAAAGACTGCCCTGAGAGCCATGGGGGGTGGGACTTTCAAACATTGGGATACCCATTTAGCAAAAGCCACCTGGTTAGTTAACACCAGGGGATCTGCCAATCGAGCTGGCCCTGCCCAATCAAAACTTCCACGTACAGTAGAAGGGGATAAAGTCCCTGTAGTGCATATGAAGAATATGTTAGGAAAGACAGTCTGGGTTACCCCTGCCTCAGGCAAAGGCAAACCCATCCGTGGGATCGCTTTTGCACAAGGACCCAGGTGCACTTGGTGGGTGATGCGAGAGGATGGGGAGGTCCGATGTGCACCTCATGGGGATTTGATTTTGGGTGAGAATAGCCAATGAATAATTTTATGATGTTAAATGTTAAATAACCTTGCTGGTGTTAGGTTATCATTATCATTGCTATCAATGGTATTACAGAAGAATCACCCAAATCAATGACAGATGGACTTTGATGAGACTGAGTAAAGTGCGTGATGATGTAATAAGAACTGATGTCAGTATCTGGCACCCAGCAATTTTCCTTAAGTTCAACATCTTCAATCTGCGGACTGTGGGCACGGACTGCATCAGGTACACCAGCCTCAGAAGCCGGCACCCAGCAATCTCCTTGAGATCAACATCTTCAACCTGTGGACCGTGGGCATGGACTGCACTGGGTTCCCCAGTCACGAGCATCAAATACAGCACCCAACAGTTAAGCACTACACATCATCTTATGTGCCCTGAGAGACTGTTCTCACCGATGGAGCCTACCGTCATGGACTATGTGAGCTTAATGGACATTTTTAAGGGATGGCTCATAGACTATGGGAACTGAGAGATCTGGGCATGACATAGATGGTATAGAATAAGGGGTGGATAATGTCCTGGTTCCAGCAAGGATGGGGTTAATTTCCCCAAGGAGCCGGCAGGGGAGGCAAGTATTCCATACCACGTGAACAATGCCCCGCTATAAGAGGAGCTAGCCAGGGAGAAGGAGTCAGTCAGCACTCAGGGGCGGGCTGCGACGGTGCGGGTCCAGTCAGTGCGCTGCGCGGCGGTACTGTAATCGCGTTCTTATATTCCTTTACTGGTGTTATTATTTTTTCTTTCTTCTTCCCTTTGTCTCTTCTGTTAAATTATAATATTTCAACATATGAGTTTTGCCCTTTTCTGCTGAATTTTCCCACGACCTTAGGAGTTGAGCGAGCGGCTGTGTGGATCTTTGTTGCTGGCTGAGGCCAAACCACGACACCCCCACTGGTAAGGTTGCTGTGGGAGCAGGTGCTGGACGTTTGCCTTTTTTGCTCCGGAGGCTGCTGAGAGTGGAAAAAGGTGGTTTTCAGGCTAGAGTCCGCAGGAAAGCAGAGAGGGCCAAAGTGTGTGGGGCATTTGAAGGGGTTCCAGGAGGCAGTGAGGACCAGAATCACTTTTCCCCCCTGGCACCTTTGCTGTTCAGCAGCAGCTGGACGTTTGTCTTTTTTTCTCGGGAGGCTGCCGAGAGTGAAAACAAGTGCTTTTGAGGCTAGAGTGCGAAGGAAAGCAGAGAGGTCCAAAGTGTGTGGGGCATTTGAAGGGGTTCCAGGAGGGAGTGAAGACCAGGATCACTTTTCCCCACTGCCACCTTTGCTGTGGCAGCAGGAGCTGGACGTTTGTCTTTTTTGCTCAGGAGGCCACCGAGAGTTAATAAATATGCTTTTGAGGATAGAGTGCACAGGAAAGCAAAGAGGGCCAAATTGGATGGGGCATTTGAAGGGGTTCCAGGAGGCAGTGAGGACCAGCATCACTTTTCCCCGCTGGCACATTTGCTGTGGCAGCAGGAGCTGGACGTTTGCCTTTTTTGCTCTGGAGGCCGTTGAGAGTGAAAAAAGATTTATTTGAGGCTAGAGTCCACAGAAAAGGAGAGAGGGCCAAATTGGATGGGGCATTTGAAGGGGTTCCAGGAGGCAGTGAGGACCAGCATCACTTTTCCCGCCTGGCACATTGGCTGTGCCAGCAAGAGCTGGACTTATGCCTTTTTTGCTCTGCAGGTCTCCGAGAGTGAAAACAGGTGCTTTTGAGGCTAGAGTGCGCAGGAAAGCAGAGAGGTCGAAAGTGTGTGGGACATTTGGAGGGGTTCCAGGGGTCATTGAGGACCAGCATCACTTTTCCCCGCTGGCACCTTTGCTGTGGCAGCAGGAGCTGGACGTGTCCTTTTTTGCTGCGGAGACCACCGAGTGTGAAAACAGGTGCTTTTGAGGCTAGAGTGCTGTTATGGTTTGAAAGACCCATAACAATCTGTTGTCATTTAGACAATCATTCTATCACCCGATGACCCCTCCCCACCTGGGAAAGGGAAATCGGGAAAAACAAGAAAACCCAAGACCTGAAGTATAAACAGATTTAATAAAATAAGATTAGATAATTAACATTAACAGCACTAAAGAACTGATATTGATCCCGACACCAATACTGAATATGCAAAGATTATATTCAGCCAATTCTATCAGTAGGAAGCTGTGCACTCCCAGCAGTGGACAGCAAATGTTGGAGACTGCGAGTGCTACGGCTTCAGGTGGAAGGGAAGGCCTCAGGGCTCCGGCACCAGGGCACGAAGTTCTCAGGATGGCAGCCATCAAGGGAGAGAGAAACTTCACAGCAAACTTTCTAATTTATAATGAGTGTGACGTTGATGGTATGAAATAACCCTGTTGGCCAGCTTGGGTCAAGTGCCCGGGTCTCGCTCCTCCTCATCCCTGCACCTGGCTCGAAAACACTGAGACCTTGAGACCCACACACCATAGCTGGCTGTAAAGTAAATATTTTCACAAATTCAGACACTGGAGTCTTCTGAAAGTGCAGTTTTCCCAAGCATTAGAAGAGAAATTAGTCACGTGTCTCTCAAACCAGGACATGCCACCCCTTATTTCATACCATATATATGACACACTCAAATTACTGTTGTATTAGTCCTCTCATATATATACACACAAATATATAATCCTCTAAACCTATAAACTATTCCTCTAAAAGGTCTATTGAGTTTTTTAGTTGAAAACTAGGAGTTCCATCTATCACAATAGTCTTTTAGAGTAGGAACCAGTGATGTGGCATCGTCTCAGTTGTCAGATCGGGACCAGGTCTCCATACAGGACAACAGACGTGTAGAGTTGGGCGCAGCAATATAACGTGTTGTGCTCACGGCTAGCATGTTCCCTGTCGCTGGACGCCATTCGATGGAGTTGGCTCTGGTTTCATTACCACCATGTTATCCTGAAAAACACTTACTGAACACTGTTAGTGTTATGTGACAATTAACACCACACATTTTAAAATTATGGATTCTCGCTCCAAACCAAATCTCCTAACGGTGTACATCGAACTTCTCCATTTTCCTGCATCACCCACCAGGTATGCCCTGGTCCTTCAGCAAAAGCAACCCCACGAGTGGGCCTGCCTTTACCTGAGGCCGGGGTTACCCAGACTGTTTTCCCCAACATATTCTTTACATGCACCACAGGGACCTTGTCCCATTCTACATTAGGTAAAAGCTCTGACTGAGCCGGATCAGCTCAGCTGACAGTTCCCCTGGTGTTGACTAACCAGGTGGCTTTCGGTAAATGCTCATCCCACTTTTTAAATGTTCCAGCAGTCATTGCTTTCAAGGTAGTCTTCAGTAATCCATTGCATCGTTCGACCTTCCCAGCAGCTGGTGCGTGGTAGGGGATATGATATATCCATTCAATACCATGTTCTTTAGCCCAGGCATCTATGAGATTATTTCGGAAGTGAGTCCCATTGTCCGACTCAATTCTCTCTGGAGTACCATGTCGCCACAACATTTGTCTTTCCAGGCCTAAAATAGTGTTACGGGCAGTGGCATGAGACACAGCATACGTTTCCAGCCATCCGGTGGTTGCTTCCACCATTGTAAGCACATAGCACTTGCCCTGGCGGGTTCGTGGAAGGGAAATATAGTCAATTTGCCAGGCCTCTCCATACTTATATTTCAGCCACCGTTCTCCATACCATAAAGGTTTTGACCGTTTAGCTTGCTTAATTTCAGCACGTTTCACATTCATGAATGACCTGTGATATATTATCCATAGTCAAATCCACCCCTCGGTCACAAGCCCATCTATATGTTGCATCTCTTCCTTGATGACTTGAAGTGTCATGGGCCCACCGAGCTAAAAACAATTCACTCTTACGTTGCCAGTCCAAGTCTACTTGGGACACTTTAATTTTAGCAGCCTGATCCACCTGCTGGTTGTTTTGTTGTTCCTCAGTGGCCCGACTCTTGGGTACATGGGCATCTACATGGCGTACCTTAACAGACAACTTTTCTAATCGGGCAGCAATATCTTGCCACAAATCAGCAGCCCAAGTGGGTTTACCTCTGCGCTGCCAGTTACTCTTTTTCCACTCCTTTAACCATCCCCACAAGGCATGTGCCACCATCCATGAGTCAGTATAAAGATAAAGCACCGGCCACTTTTCTCACTCGGCAATATTTAAAGCCAACTGGATGGCTTTCACTTCTGCAAACTGACTTGACTCACCCACTCCCTCAGCCGCTTCTGCGACTCGTCGAGTGGTACTCCATACAGCAGCTTTCCACCTTCGCTGGTTTCCTACAATACGACAAGATCCATCTGTGAATAGCGCATATTGCTTTTCATTTGCTGATAATTGATTATATGGTGGGGCTTCCTCAGCACGCACCACCCTCTCCTCTGGGGACCTGCCAAAATCTGTGCCTTGCGGCCAATCCGTGATCACCTCCAAAATTCCTGGACGATTAGGGTTCCCTATTCGAGCTTGCTGAGTAATTAGTGCTGTCCATTTACTCCACGTCGCATCAGTTGCATGATGTGTGAAAGGAGCCTTCCCTTTAAACATCCAGTTCAACACTGGCAACCGAGGCGCCAGGAGGAGCTGTGCTTCAGTGCCAATTACCTCCGAAGCAGCTCGAACTCCTTCATATGCTGCCAATATCTCTTTCTCAGTAGTAGTATACCGAGCCTCGGATCCTCTATATGCTCGACTCCAAAACCCTAGGGGTTGGCCTCGAGTCTCTCCAGGTGCCCTTTGCCAGAGACTCCAGGTAGGGCCGTTCTCCCCTGCTGCAGTGTAGAGCACATTTTTTACATCTGGTCCAGTCAGAACTGGCCCAAGGGCTACTGCATGGACAATTTCCCGTTTAATTTGTTCAAAGGCTGATTGCTGCTCAGGGCCCCATTTAAAATCATTCTTCTTCCTCGTCACTTCATAGAGAGGGCTCACAATCTGACTGTAACCAGGAATATGCATTCTCCAGAAACCCACAACGCCTAAGAAGGTTTGTGTTTCCTTTTTGTTAGTAGGTGGTGACATAGCTGTTATTTTATTAATCACGTCCATTGGGATCTGACGATGCCCGTCTTGCCACTTAATTCCTAAAAACTGGATTTCTCGTGCAGGCCCCTTGACCTTACCTCGTTTGATGGCAAAACCAGCTTCCAGAAGGATTTGGATTACCTTCTCCCCTTTCTCAAAAACTTCTTCTGCTGTATTACCCCATACAATGATGTCGTCAATGTATTGCAGGTGTTCTGGAGCTCCACCCTTTTCCAGTGCAGTCTGGATCAGTCCATGGCAAATAGTAGGGCTGTGTTTCCACCCCTGGGGCAGTCGATTCCAGGTGTACTATATGCCCCTCCCGGTCAAAGCAAACTGTGGCCTGCACTCTGCTGCTAAACGAATAGAGAAAAAGGCATGAGCAATGTCAATTGTAGCATACCACTTAGCTTCCTTTGACTCCAGCTCATAATGAAGTTCTAACATATCTGGGACGGCAGCACTCAATGGTGGTGTGACTTCATTCAGGCCACGATAGTCTACTGTCAGTCTCCATTCCCCATTAGGCTTTCGCACTGGCCATATGGGACTGTTAAAGGGTGAACGAGTCCTACTGACCACCCCTTGGCTTTCCAGCTGACGGATCAACTTCTGGATAGGGAGCAAAGAATCTCGATTAGTGCGATATTGTCGCCTATGCACCGTTGTAATAGCAATGGGCACCTTTTGTTCCTCAACCCTCAATAACCCCACAATAGAAGGGTCCTCTGACAGCCCAGGCAAAGTAGACAGTTGGATAACTTCCTCCATCTCCACCACCGCTACACCAAACGCCCACCGGTACCCCCTCGGGTCCTTAAAATACCCTCTCCTGAGGTAATCAATGCCAAGAATGCATGGAGCATCTGGACCAGTCACAATGGGGAACTTTTCCCATTTATTCCCAGTTAGGCTCACTTCGGCCTCCAATACAGTCAGCTCTTGAGATCCCCCCGTCACTCCAACAATCGTGATGGGTTCTGCCCCTCTATGATTTGACGGCATTATGGTGCACTGTGCACCAGTGTCCACCAAGGCCCTATACTTTTGTGGTTCTGATGTGCCAGGCCATCGAATCCACACAGTCCAATAAACTCGATTATCCCTCTCCTCCTCCTGGCTGGAGGCAGGGCACCTCTACTTTCGACTAGAGGGTCCCTCAGTGCCATCCCTGACATCCACATGTCGTAAATCAGGTTCCGAAGCCCATCTGTGCTGTCTGGGGGACTGTCCACTGGAAACTGGAGCAGCATGTCTTCTGAATGAACCCCTCCTTGGGGGTGTTTTACTCCGCAAGTCACGTACGCGTGTCTGTAATGCTGAAGTAGGTTTTCCATCCCACTGCTTCATGTTTCCCCCCCAATCACGCAAAGTAGCCCACAGAACACGTCGCGGTGTGCATCGTTTCTCTTGAACAGTTCTTTTAGGAAAGCGTTTTTCCTTAACTGAGACACCAGCCTGGTCACATGACTTGTCCAACGCTGAAACACCGGCCCGGTCACGTAACCAATGCTGAGACACCGTCCTGTGGGGTAGAAAAAAGATTATGTGCATAATGCTGCATGTCAGTATCCACATCACCCACTGTCGGTGCCTCATCCTCTTTCCAACGAAAGAATGCCAATACATGAGCGTACGCTGCCGGTGCACTCAGTACCCACTTGCGCCAAATGGGTCCAGTAATTTTGAGTCCATCTGGATTTAATGATGCCTGCAGGTTGTCCACATCAGTAAAAATCATCTCTCTCACAGCTATTTCCCTCAGATTCTGAACACCTCTCTCAATAGTTGTCCACTTGGATGGGCGGTATGGGATATCGTCCCTATAGGGATACCTGCTCCTCACACTTAACAGGAGTCGCCTCCAGAGGGTGAGGGATTCTGGCAGTCCTCCAAGAGCCCTGTCAATACCCGAATCTCTAGCTAATGGTTCCAGCCGCTTGGCTTCTCTACCATCTAAGTCCAAACTATCAGCTCCAGTATCCCAGCATCGGAGTAGCCAAGGAATCACTTGCTCGCCTTCCTGACGGCCGTAATCCTTACGTATGTCACGCACCTCACTAAGGGTTAATGATCGAGTAGTCTCCTCTGTTACTTCGTTGTATGATGTCCCTGGTTGACCATTGCTATCTAGCCCTATTGCACGTTTCCTCTTATGTACAGGGTTGACTAATACTGGCACTGGTTGTGTCTGTAGCTCAGCTGCATCAGCCATCACCAAGGTCAGAGTAGGTCTAGTACTTGTTGCAGCTGCGGGTCCTTTTGTGGGAGGCGGTGGGGTCTGGATAGGATCAGTGCCTTTCACAGGGCCAACAGGGTCTGCACAGGTATGATGTATGTCCCAGGGACTGGCAGGGGTTGTGCAGGCATGACGTCCATTGGGGGGCTGGCGGGGGCTGTACAGGCGCGATGCCCGTCGGGGGGGCTGGCCAGGAATGTGCAGGTGCAATGTCCGTCGGGAGGGGTGGCGGGGGCCGTGCCGGTACGGTGTACAGCAGGGGGGGTCAGTGGGGACTGTCGTCGGAGCCGGCAGGATCTCAGCCTGCGGAGTCTGGATCGGATCAACGCCTGCCATAGAGGCAGTCTATGCACGGTAGTAGCCGGCGTCTGTGCACGGTAGTAGCCGGCGGGGTTGCTGCCGGACGTTTCCCTCTACTGCAGGTCCAGACAACAAAACAGATCAAACCCTCAAAACTTAACAACCCAAGCACAACAATCAAAATCTTCCAAGGGTATTCCAAACTCTCAAAAACTGTTACTATTGACGACATCAGTACATACAAATTCTCAAGAGACATCCCCTCCTTTGCTAAATGGCCCGTAACATAACCCAAGGTATAATTATGCACAATGGTCAGCAAAGGACTCCCACCGTCCCGAGGTGGGTCTGACCGCTGTGATTCTCGAGATGTCATTACATAGGTGACAAATAACGGAAAGATTACAAACGACCCGATAACATAGCAAAATACCGCCACACAAAATAACAAGGCAATGTTTTTGAATCCAAACTGAGAAACGATAAGCTGCCTTAAAAGAGAGAGAAACAGCAATGACCTCTCACACAGCTCCCATAGCTCCTGACCTAAGTTTATACAAAGATAGCGGAGAACTCTGACCAGATTCCTCCTTTGAAACCATTCCAACAGAGTTATAGTGACTTTTTAATGAATCCAATCAAATCTGTTTAAAACTTCAACCCTTCAGAACTCTCCAATTAAAACTTATGGTTCTCACAGCACTATTTAAATTAAGCGCAAAATATCACATTGATGCCAAACTTGTTACAATACCACGTTGGGTGACAAATTTGTTACGGTTTGAGAGACCCATAACAAATTGTTGTCATTTAGACTATCATTCTATCACCCGATGACCCCTCCCCACCTGGGAAAGGGAAATCGGGAAAAACAAGAAAACCCAAGACCTGAAGTATAAACAGATTTAATAAAATAAGATTAGCTATTTAACATTAACAGCACTAAAGAACTGATATTGATCCCGACACCAATACTGAATATGCAAAGATTATATTCAGCCAATTCTATCAGTAGGAAGCTGTGCACTCCCAGCAGTGGACAGCAAATGTTGGAGACTGCGAGCGCTACGGCTTCAGGTGGAAGGGAAGGCCTCAGGGCTCCGGCACCAGGGCACGAAGTTCTCAGGATAGCAGCCATCAAGGGAGAGAGAAACTTTGCAACAAACTTTCTAATTTATAATGAGTGTGAAGTTGATGGTATGAAATAACCCTGTTGGCCAGCTTGGGCAAGTGCCCGGGTCTCGCTCCTCCTCATCCCTGCACCTGGCTAGCTCGAAAACACTGAGACCTTGAGACCCACACACCATAGCTGGCTCTAAAGTAAATATTTTCACAAATTCAGACACTGGAGTCTTCTGAAAGTGCAGTTTTCCCAAGCATTAGAAGAGAAATTAGTCCTGTGTCTCTCAAACAAGGACAAGTGCGTAGGAAAGCACAGAGGGCCCAAGTGTGTGGGGCATTTGAAGGGGTTCCAGGAGACAGTGAGGACCAGCATCACTTTTCCCCTCTGGCACCTGTGCTGTAGCAGCAGGAGATGTACGTTTGCCTTTTTTTAATCCGGAGGCCTCCGAGAGTGAAAAGCGGTGCTGTTGAGGCTAGAGTCCTGTCGTGGTTTAGGCCAAATCCACCACTGGGGACCCGAGGGACCACAGACAGGACCAACAGATGCTCCCCTCTACCCCTCTACAAAGAGAGAGGCAGAGGAGGAAAAAGAGACTTACGAGTTTAGAAGAAACTAAACAACTTTAATGAAATATTAATAATAAAATAAAAAGAAATTATGAAAAATATATGCAAAACCGTATCAAGCCCCCGAGATGGCAATCACGTCACTGGCTGGCACTGGGGCAGTCCCAGGCTGGACTCAGTGACGGACGGGAACTGGATTCCGGATCTGGAGTCAGGATCACAGGCAGAAGAACAGAGTCCTCCTCAGACGTCGGCCATTGAAGGAAGAGCCAGTGACCCTTTGATCCCTCAGCTTTTATACTGAGCATGAGGCAGATGGGATGGAATACCCCGTTGGTCAGTTTTGGGTCACCTGTCCTGTCCGCTCCTCCCTGCAGGTGGGACCCCACTATGCTTTTCCGCTTCCAACCCTCCAACGTGGCAAATAAAAAAGCTGGTTGGCCGTGGGTATTATAGCAATAAGTATAAACAAGAGCCTCTTTGCATACCATGCCTGGGCATCAGCTACAAACACTGGTCTTATCACTCTGAGAGAGTGAACATTTTCAGCACAATATGCAGTTAATTTCAGTTGTTAGAAGAGGCCAAGGTAAGAAGCGAAGTTACTGAACAAAATTGGTTCTGTTTTACCTCAAACCAGGACAAGTCTGCAGTAAATCAGAGAGGGCCAAAGAGTGTGGGGAATTTGAAGGGGTTCCAGGAGGCAGTGAGGACCAGCATCACTTTTCCCCGCTGCCACCTTTGCTGTGGCAGCAAAAGCTGGACGTTTGTCTTTTTTGCTCCAAACAGCGGCGAAAGTGAAAAAAGGTGCTTTTGAGGATAGAGTGCGCAGGAAAGCAGAGAGGGCCAAATTGTGTGGGGCATTTGAAGGGGTTCCAGGAGGCAGTGAGGACCAGCATCACTTTTCCCCGCTGCCACCTTTGCTGTGGCAGCAAAAGCTGGACACTTGTCTTTGTTGCTCCGGAGGCAGCCGAAAGTGAAAAAAGGTGCTTTTGAGGCTAGAGTCCGCAGGAAAGCAGAGAGGGCCAAATTGTGTGGGGCATTTGAAGGGGTTCCAGGAGGCAGTGCAGACCAGCATCACTTTTCCCCGCTGGCACATTTGCTGTGGCAGCAGGAGCTGGAGGTTTTCCATTTTTCCGCCAAGGGCTGCCGAGACTCAAAACAGGTGCTTTTGAAGCTAGAATCCGCAGGGAAGCAGAGAGGGTGAAAGTGTGTGGGGCATTTGAAGGGGTTCCAGGAGGCAGTGAGGACCAGCATCTCCTCAGTCGCCGAGGAGATCAGCTCCAGTGAAGGTAAGGCCTCACTGGGGAAGGGGATCGCGGCGGATCGGGCTGGCAAAGGGCTCTTTTGAGGGCTCTTGTAGCCGGGAAAAGTAGCTGGCGCGTGCTTGTGCCGGAGCCGGCAGCTCGGGGGCGGGCTGCTGACGCGGCAGGGGCGGAGCCAGCGTCACACGCGGCAGTTTTAAACGGGCTGCCCACACGCCAACGGTCAGTCGCCGAGGAAATCTGCTCCAGTGAAGGTAAGGCCTCACTGGGGAAGGGGATCGCGGCGGATCCGGCTGGCAAAGGACTCTTTTGAGGCCTCTTGTAGCCGGGAAAAGCGGCTGGCGCGTGCTTGTGCCGGAGCCGGCAGCTCGGGGGCGGGCTGCTGACGCGGCAGGGGCAGAGCCAGCGTCACACGCGGTAGTTTTAAACGGGCTGCCCAGGAGCGCAGCGGCTAGCCGCTGCGCACCCAGCACGCGGGCAGCTGGTGGGTGTCACCCAGGGCTTCACCGCGGTGAGATCGCTGCTCACCGAGCTCTGAGGAGGGCAACCATCTTGGGAAGGGGTGAGTACCAGTCACACTGTGCTTCAGCAGCAGCTGTGCTAGCTTGTCTAGTCAGGTGCAGAGGTTAGCACTCCTCACTTGTTAGACCCTCCCACTTCTTGTCAGTGTCCCAGACTACCGTTGATCATGGTCTCCACCAGAAAGAGAGCTTGTTTCAGAAAGACTGTGTCAACACAGACGGAGCAACTGCCCCGAACCGTGGCCGTTCAGGTCTCCGGCTGCAGGGAGTGTCAGAGCCTGTGGCTGCCTGGTGAGGGAGACCAGCATTCCACCTGTGTGAGGTGTGAGCAGGTGCAAGATCTGCTCAGCATGGTTGTAAAGCTTAAGGAGGAGCTAGAGACACTGAGGACCATCAGAGAGTGTGAAAGGGAGATCGACTGGTGGAGCAACTCCCTGACGTGCCAAACAGAAAGGCCCCAAGGGGATACCCCCCAGAGGGTGATGGACCCCCTGCCCTCTCGGGCAGAGGTAGGGATCCAAAAAGATCATGAGGGGTGGAGGCGAGTTCCAGCTAGGTGTCATGGGCAACCCCCCTCTCTACCTGCTCAGCCTCCCCAGGTGCCCCTCTGTAATAGGTTTGAGGCCCTGGATCTTGAAGAAGACGTAGGCGAGGATGTGGTGCAAGCCCCACCTGCAAGGTCATATAGGAAGAGGTGCTTGACTCCACGCCTCAAGACTGCCTCTGATAAAAAAGAACGAAGGGTAATTGTAGTAGGCAATTCCCTTCTGAGAGGGACGGAGGGCCCGATATGCAGAGCTGACCCTCACCACAGGGAAGTGTGTAGTCTACCCGGAGCCCGGATCAGGGACATCACCAGGGTACTTCCCACCCTGGTGCACCCGACAGACTACTATCCACTGCTGGTATTCCAGATGGATGGGCAGGAAGCTGCATCCCGCAGCCTGAGGGGAATGAAGCAAGATTTCAAGGCCTTGGGGCGGATGGTGAAGGACTCTGGGGCCCAAGTTATTTTCTCTTCTCTCCTTCCATCTTCACGTGATGATGTGGGATGGAATGGAAAAATTAAGTCAGTAAATGATTGGCTTCAGGACTGGTGCTACAGGCAGGGCTTTGGTTTCTTTGATAACAGCTGGTTTTATAAGACACCGGTCTGGACAGTGACACGTGGGAAAGGTTTATCTCACAGGGACAAAAGGATGCTGGGGCAGGAGCTAGCAGGGCTCATTTGGAGGGCTTTAAACTAGATTCGAAGGGGGATGGGGTTGTTACTGAGCTTGCATTGGTAGGGCAGCACTCCAGAATTGATAAAGGCCAGGAGGCCTCCCATACCCATAGGGTGAAATCGGTGTGCTCAGCTCGCTCCCTGAAATGCCTGTACACCAATGCACGCAGCATGGGGAATAAGCAGGAAGAGTTAGAAACTCTTGTTCGGTCAGGAGATTATGATCTGGTGGCAATTACAGAGACATGGTGGGACAGCTCACATGACTGGAATGTGGTCATGGGTGGCTATGTCCTTTTCAGGAAAGACAGGCCAGCCAGGCGAGGTGGTGGAGTTGCCCTTTATGTGAGAAAGCAACTACAATGTACCGAGTACTGTCCACGTGCAGTTGAGGAGCAAGTTGAGAGTCTGTGGGTGAGGATTAAGGGACAGGCTGGCAGGGGTGACACTGTTGTGGGTGTCTATTACAGGCCACCAGATCAGAGGGAGGAAGTTGATGAGGCCTTCTATGGGCAGCTGAGAGTGGCCTCACAGTCACAGGCCCTGGTTGTCGTGGGGGATTTTAACTTTCCGGATGTTTGCTGGAAGGACTACCCAGCCAGCCAGCCTCAGTCTAGGAGGTTCCTCCAATGCATTGATGACAACTTTCTGATGCAAATGGTGGAGGAGCCGACTAGGAGAGGTGCACTGCTGGATCTCGTCCTCACTAACAAGGAGGGTCTGGTGCAAGGAGTAAAGGTTGAAGGCTGCCTTGGCTGCAGCGACCATGAGATGGTGGAGTTCATGATCTCGGCTGGTGGAAGCAGAATAGCAAGCAGAATTGCAACCCTGGACTTCAGCAAGGCAAACTTTGGCCTTTTCAAACAATTACTAGGGGAAATCCCGTGGACAAAGCTGTTTGAAGGTAAAGGTGCCCAGGATAGCTGGTCAGCATTCAGGGACTGCTTCTACCAAGCTCAAGATCAGAGCATCCCGACACGGAGGAAGTCAAGGAAGGGAGCCAGGAGACCTGTGTGGCTAAACAGGGAACTGCTTGGCAAGCTCAAGTGGAAGAAGAGAGTTTATAGATCATGGAAGGAGGGGCTGACCGCTTGGGAGGAGTACAGGGCTGCTGTCAGGGGATGTAGAGAGGCAACTAGGAAAGCTAAGGCCTCCTTAGAGTTAAACCTGGCAAGAGGGGTCAAGGACAACAGGAAGAGCTTTTTCAAATACATGGCAGATAAAACTAACACCAGAGGCAATGTAGGCCCACTACTGAATGGGGTGGGAGCCCTGGTGACAGAAGATACAGAGAAGGCAGAACTATTGAATGCCTTCTTTGTCTCTGTCTAGTCTGTCGGGGGCTGTCCTGAGGAGTCCTGTTCCGCTGAGACCCCAGATGAAGATGAAGTCAAGTCAATGGATGAGTTTGCCTTAGTTGATGAGGACTGGGTCAGAGACCAGTTAAGCAACCTGGACATCCATAAATCAATGGGTCCAGATGGGATGCACCCGCGGGTGCTGAAGGAGCTGTCTGAAGTCATTGCTGGACCACTCTCCACCATCTTTACCAAGTCTTGGGAAACGGGCGAGGTGCCTGAGGACTGGAGGAAAGCAAATGTCACTCCAGTCTTCAAAAAGGGCAAGAAGGAGGACCCGGGTAACTATAGACTGGTCAGCCTCACCTCCATCCCTGGGAAACTGATGGAACAGCTTATCCTTGGTGCCCTCTCAAGGCATATCAAGGATAAGAGGGTTATTAGGGGCAGTCAGCATGGCTTTTCCAAGGGGAAGTCATGCTTGACCAACCTCATAGCCTTTTATGAGGAAATAACGAGGTGGATGGATGATGGCAGAGTGGTAGATGTGGTCTACCTTGACTTCAGTAAAGCATTTGACACGGTCTCCCACAGCATCCTCATGGCTAAACTGAGGAAGTGTGGACTGGATGACCGGATAATTAGGTGGACTGCAAACTGGCTGAAGGAGAGAAGCCAGAGAGTCGTAGTCAATGGGGCAGAGTCCAGTTGGAGGCCGGTAACCAGCGGAGTGCCTCAAGGGTCGGTACTTGGGCCCATATTATTCAATATATTCATTAATGATTTAGATGAGGGAATTGAGTGTACTATCAGCAAGTTTGCTGATGACACTAAGCTAGGAGGAGTGGCTGACACGCCAGAGGGCTGTGCTGCCATCCAGAGAGACTTGGACAGGCTGGAGATTTGGGCAAGGAATAACTTAATGAAATACAACAAGGGAAAGTGTAGGGTCCTACATCTGGGCAGAAACAACCCCAGGTTCCAGTATAGGATGGGGAGCTACCTGTTAGAGAGCAGTGTAGAGGAAAGGGACCTGGGGGTCCTGGTGGACAGCAGGATGACCATGAGCAAGCACTGTGCCCTTGTGGCCAAGAAGGCCAATGGCATCCTGGGCTGTATTAGAAGGGGGGTGGTTAGCAGATCGAGAGAGGTCCTCCTTCCCCTCTGCCCTGGTGAGACCGCATCTGGAATATTGTGTCCAGTTCTGGGCCCCTCAGTTCAAGAAGGACAGAGAGCTGCTGGAGAGAGTCCAGCGTAGGGCAACTAAGAGGATTAAGGGAGTGGAGCATCTCTCTTATGAGGAAAGACTGAGGGAGCTGGGTCTATTTAGTTTGGAGAAGAGGAGACTGAGGGGTGATCTTATTAGCATTTATAAATATATAAAAGGGGAATGTCATGAGGATGGAGCCAGGCTCTTCTCAGTAGCGACGAATGATAAAACAAGGGGTAATGGATTCAAGCTGGAACACAAGAGGTTCCACTTAAATTTGAGAAGAAACTTCGTCTCAGTGAGGGTGACAGAGCACTGGAACAGGCTGCCCAGGGAGGTTGTGGAGTCTCCTTCACTGGAGACATTCAAAACTCGCCTGGACGCCTTCCTGTGCAACCTCATCTAGGTGTTCCTGCTCCGAAAGGGGGATTGGACTAGATGATCTCTTGAGGTCGCTTCCAATCCCTAGCATACTGTGATACTATGATACTTTTCCCCGCTGCCACCTTTGCTGTGGCAGCAAAAGCAGGACGTTTGTCTTTTTTGCTCCGGAGGCTGCCGAGATTGAAACAATGTGTTTTTGAGGATAGAGTCCGCAGGAAAGCAGAGAGGGCCAAATTGGATGGGGCATTTGAAGGGGTTCCAGGAGGCAGTGAGGACCAGTATCACTTTTCCCCGCTGCACCTTTGCTGTTGCAGCAGGAGCTGCACGTTTGCCTTGTTTTACTCCAGAGTCTTCCGAGAGTGAAAAGCGTTTCTTTTGAGGATAGAGTGCGCAGGAAAGCAGAGAGGGCCAAACTGGATGGGGCATTTAAAGAGGTTCCAGGAGGCAGTGAGGACCAACATCACTTTACTCCACTGGAACCTTTGCTGTGGCTGCAGGAGCTGGACGTTTGCATTTTTTGTTGCGGAGGCCGACGAGAGTGAAAAGCAATGCTTTTGAGGCTAGAGTCCACAGGAAAGCAGAGAGGGCCAAATTGGATGGGGCATTTGAAGAGGTTCCAGGAGGCAGTGAGGACCAGCATCACTTTTCCCCGCTGCCACCTTTGCTGTGGCAGCAAATGCTGCATGTTTCTCATTCTTGCTCTAAGCCGCACCAAAAGTGAAAAAAGGTATTTTGAGCCTAGAGTCTGCAGGAAAGCAGAGAGGGCAAAATTGTGTGGGGCATTTGAAGGGGTTCCAGGAGGCAGTGAGGACCAGCATCACTTTTCCCCGCTGGCACCTTTGCTGTGGCAGCAAAAGCTGGACGTTTGTCTTCTTTGCTCCGGAGATTACTGAGAGCAAAAAAAGGTGCTGTAGACGTAAGAGTGCGCAGGAAATCAGAGAGGGATAAATTGTGTGGGGCATTTGAAGGGGTTCCAGGAGGCAGTGAGGACCAGCATCACTTTTCCCCGCTGCCACCTTTGCTGTGGCAGCAAAAGCTGGACGTTTGTCTTTTTTGCTCCTGAGGTTTCCAAAAGCGAAAACAGGTGCTTTTGAGGATGGAGTCCGCAGGAAAGCAGAGAGGGCCAAATTGTCTGTGGCATTTGAAGGGGTTCCAGGAGGCAGTGAGGACCAGCATCACTTTTCCCCGCTGCCACCTTTGCTGTGGCAGCAAAAGCTGGACGTTTGTCTTTTTTTCTCCGGAGGCTGCCGAAAGCGAAAACAGGTGCTTTTGAGGATGGAGTCCGCAGGAAAGCAGAGAGGGCCAAATTGTCTGTGGCATTTGAAGAGGTTCCAGGAGGCAGTGAGAACCAGCATTACTTTTCCACGCTGGCACCTTTGCTGTGGCAGCAAAAGCTGGACGTTTGTCTTTTTTGCTCCGGAGGTTGCTGAAAGCGAAAAAAGGTGCTTTTGAGGATGGAGTCCGCAGGAAAGCAGAGAGGGCCAAATTGTCTGTGGCATTTGAAGAGGTTCCAGGAGGCAATGAGGACCAGCATCACTTTTCCCCGCTGGCGCCTTTGCTGTGGCAGCAAAAGCTGGACGTTTGTCTTTTTACCACCGGAGGGCGCCAAAAGTGAAAAAAGGCGCTTTTGAGGATAGAGTCCGCAGGAAAGCAGAGAGGGCCAAATTGTCTGGGGCATTTGAAAGGGTTCCAGGAGGCAGTGAGAACCAGCATTACTTTTCCCCGCTGCCACCTTTGCTGTGGCAGCAAAAGCTGGACGTTTGTCTTTTTTGCTCCGGAGGCTGCCGAAAGCGAAAACAGGTGCTTTTGAGGATGGAGTCCGCAGGAAAGCAGAGAGGGCCAAATTGTCTGTGGCATTTGAAGAGGTTCCAGGAGGCAATGAGGACCAGCATCACTTTTCCCCGCTGGCACCTTTGCTGTGGCAGCAAAAGCTGGACGTTTGTCTTTTTTGCTCCGGAGGCTGCCGAAAGCGAAAACAGGTGCTTTTGAGGATGGAGTCCGCAGGAAAGCAGAGAGGGCCAAATTGTCTGTGGCATTTGAAAGGGTTCCAGGAGGCAGTGAGAACCAGCATTACTTTTCCCCGCTGGCACCTTTGCTGTGGCAGCAAAAGCTGGACGTTTGTCTTTTTTGCTCCGGAGGCTGCCGAAAGCGAAAACAGGTGCTTTTGAGGATGGAGTCCGCAGGAAAGCAGAGAGGGCCAAATTGTCTGTGGCATTTGAAAGGGTTCCAGGAGGCAGTGAGAACCAGCATTACTTTTCCCCGCTGGCGCCTTTGCTGTGGCAGCAAAAGCTGGACGTTTGTCTTTTTTGCTCCGGAGGTTGCCGAAAGCGAAAAAAGGTGCTTTTGAGGATGGAGTCCGCAGGAAAGCAGAGAGGGCCAAATTGTCTGGGGCATTTGAAGAGGTTCCAGGAGGCAGTGAGGACCAGTATCACTTTTCCCCGCTGCACCTTTGCTGTGGCAGCAAAAGCTGGACGTTTGTCTTTTTTGCTCCTGAGGCTGCCGAAAGCGAAAACAGGTGTTTTTGAGGATGGAGTCCGCAGGAAAGCAGAAAGGGCCAAATTGTCTGTGGCATTTGAAAGAGTTCCAGGAGGCAGTGAGAACCAGCATTACTTTTCCCCGCTGGCACCTTTGCTGTGACAGCAAAAGCTGGACGTTTGTCTTTTTTGCTCCGGAGTTTGCCGAAAGCGAAAACAGGTGCTTTTGAGGATGGAGTCCGCAGGAAAGCAGAGAGGGCCAAATTGTCTCTGGCATTTGAAAGAGTTCCAGGAGGCAATGAGAACCAGCATCACTTTTCCCCGCTGGCACCTTTGCTGTGGCAGCAAAAGCTGGACGTTTGTCTTTTTTGCACCGGAGGCTGCCGAAAGCGAAAACAGGTGCTTTTGAGGATGGAGTCCGCAGGAAAGCAGAGAGGGCCAAATTGTCTGGGGCATTTGAAAGAGTTCCAGGAGGCAGTGAGAACCAGCATTACTTTTCCCCGCTGGCACCTTTGCTGTGGCAGCAAAAGCTGGACGTTTGTCTTTTTTGCTCCGGAGGCTGCCGAAAGCGAAAAAAGGTGCTTTTGAGGATGGAGTCCGCAGGAAAGCAGAGAGGGCCAAATTGTCTGTGGCATTTGAAAGGGTTCCAGGAGGCAATGAGGACCAGCATCACTTTTCCCCACTGGCGCCTTTGCTGTGGCAGCAAAAGCTGGACGTTTGTCTTTTTACCACCGGAGGGCGCCGAAAGCGAAAAAAGGCGCTTTTGAGGATAGAGTCCGCAGGAAAGCAGAGAGGGCCAAATTGTCTGGGGCATTTGAAAGGGTTCCAGGCGGCAGTGAGAACCAGCATTACTTTTCCCCGCTGCCACCTTTGCTGTGGCAGCAAAAGCTGGACGTTTGTCTTTTTACCACCGGAGGGCGCCGAAAGCGAAAAAAGGTGCTTTTGAGGATGGAGTCCGCAGGAAAGCAGAGAGGGCCAAATTGTCTGGGGCATTTGAAGAGGTTCCAGGAGGCAATGAGGACCAGCATCACTTTTCCCCGCTGGCACCTTTGCTGTGGCAGCAAAAGCTGGACGTTTGTCTTTTTTGCTCCGGAGGCTGCCGAAAGCGAAAACAGGTGCTTTTGAGGATGGAGTCCGCAGGAAAGCAGAGAGGGCCAAATTGTCTGTGGCATTTGAAGAGGTTGCAGGAGGCAGTGAGAACCAGCATCACTTGTCCCCGCTGGCACCTTTGCTGTGGCAGCAAAACCTGGACGTTTGTCTTTTTTGCTCCGGAGGTTGCCGAAAGCGAAAACAGGTGCTTTTGAGGATGGAGTCCGCAGGAAAGCAGAGAGGGCCAAATTGTCTCTGGCATTTGAAAGAGTTCCAGGAGGCAATGAGAACCAGCATCACTTTTCCCCGCTGGCACCTTTGCTGTGGCAGCAAAACGTGGACGTTTGTCTTTTTTGCTCCGGAGGCTGCCGAAAGCGAAAACAGGTGCTTTTGAGGATGGAGTCCGCAGGAAAGCAGAGAGGGCCAAATTGTCTGGGGCATTTGAAAGAGTTCCAGGAGGCAGTGAGAACCAGCATTACTTTTCCCCGCTGGCACCTTTGCTGTGGCAGCAAAAGCTGGACGTTTGTCTTTTTTGCTCCGGAGGTTGCCGAAAGCGAAAAAAGGTGCTTTTGAGGATGGAGTCCGCATGAAAGCAGAGAGGGCGAAATTGTCTGGGGCATTTGAAAGGGTTCCAGGAGGCAGTGAGAACCAGCATTACTTTTCCCCGCTGGCGCCTTTGCTGTGGCAGCAAAAGCTGGACGTTTGTCTTTTTTGCTCCGGAGGTTGCCGAAAGCGAAAACAGGTGCTTTTGAGGATGGAGTCCGCAGGAAAGCAGAGAGGGCCAAATTGTCTCTGGCATTTGAAAGAGTTCCAGGAGGCAATGAGAACCAGCATCACTTTTCCCTGCTGGCACCTTTGCTGTGGCAGCAAAACGTGGACGTTTGTCTTTTTTGCTCCGGAGGCTGCCGAAAGCGAAAACAGGTGCTTTTGAGGATGGAGTCCGCAGGAAAGCAG
This sequence comes from Vanellus vanellus, assembly GCF_965231255.1. Classification (NCBI taxonomy): domain Eukaryota; kingdom Metazoa; phylum Chordata; class Aves; order Charadriiformes; family Charadriidae; genus Vanellus; species Vanellus vanellus. Next base: position 45,633 of record NW_028128314.1, on the reverse strand, counting down.
AGAGGACCAAATTGTCTGGGGCATTTGAAAGAGTTCCAGGAGGCAGTGAGAACCAGCATTACTTTTCCCCGCTGGCACCTTTGCTGTGGCAGCAAAAGCTGGACGTTTGTCTTTTTTGCTCCGGAGGCTGCCGAAAGCGAAAAAAGGTGCTTTTGAGGATGGAGTCCGCAGGAAAGCAGAGAGGGCCAAATTGTCTGTGGCATTTGAAAGGGTTCCAGGAGGCAATGAGGACCAGCATCACTTTTCCCCACTGGCGCCTTTGCTGTGGCAGCAAAACCTGGACGTTTGTCTTTTTACCACCGGAGGGCGCCGAAAGCGAAAAAAGGCGCTTTTGAGGATAGAGTCCGCAGGAAAGCAGAGAGGGCCAAATTGTCTGGGGCATTTGAAAGGGTTCCAGGAGGCAGTGAGAACCAGCATTACTTTTCCCCGCTGCCACCTTTGCTGTGGCAGCAAAAGCTGGACGTTTGTCTTTTTTGCTCCGGAGGCTGCCGAAAGCGAAAACAGGTGCTTTTGAAGATGGAGTCCGCAGGAAAGCAGAGAGGGCCAAATTGTCTGGGGCATTTGAAGAGGTTCCAGGAGGCAATGAGGACCAGCATCACTTTTCCCCGCTGGCACCTTTGCTGTGGCAGCAAAAGCTGGACGTTTGTCTTTTTTGCTCCGGAGGCTGCCGAAAGCGAAAACAGGTGCTTTTGAGGATAGAGTCCGCAGGAAAGCAGAGAGGGCCAAATTGTCTGTGGCATTTGAAGAGGTTGCAGGAGGCAGTGAGAACCAGCATCACTTGTCCCCGCTGGCACCTTTGCTGTGGCAGCAAAACCTGGACGTTTGTCTTTTTTGCTCCGGAGGTTGCCGAAAGAGAAAACAGGTGCTTTTGAGGATGGAGTCCGCAGGAAAGCAGAGAGGGCCAAATTGTCTCTGGCATTTGAAAGAGTTCCAGGAGGCAATGAGAACCAGCATCACTTTTCCCCGCTGGCACCTTTGCTGTGGCAGCAAAACGTGGACGTTTGTCTTTTTTGCTCCGGAGGCTGCCGAAAGCGAAAACAGGTGCTTTTGAGGATGGAGTCCGCAGGAAAGCAGAGAGGGCCAAATTGTCTGGGGCATTTGAAAGAGTTCCAGGAGGCAGTGAGAACCAGCATTACTTTTCCCCGCTGGCACCTTTGCTGTGGCAGCAAAAGCTGGACGTTTGTCTTTTTTGCTCCGGAGGTTGCCGAAAGCGAAAAAAGGTGCTTTTGAGGATGGAGTCCGCAGGAAAGCAGAGAGGGCCAAATTGTCTGTGGCATTTGAAAGAGTTCCAGGAGGCAATGAGGACCAGCATCACTTTTCCCCACTGGCGCCTTTGCTGTGGCAGCAAAACCTGGACGTTTGTCTTTTTACCACCGGAGGGCGCCGAAAGCGAAAAAAGGCGCTTTTGAGGATAGAGTCCGCAGGAAAGCAGAGAGGGCCAAATTGTCTGTGGCATTTGAAAGGGTACCAGGAGGCAGTGAGAACCAGCATTACTTTTCCCCGCTGCCACCTTTGCTGTGGCAGCAAAACCTGGACGTTTGTCTTTTTTGCTCCGGAGGATGCCGAAAGCGAAAACAGGTGCTTTTGAGGATGGAGTCCGCAGGAAAGCAGAGAGGGCTAAATTGTCTGGGGCATTTGAAAGGGTTCCAGGAGGCAGTGAGAACCAGCATTACTTTTCCCCGCTGGCACCTTTGCTGTGGCAGCAAAAGCTGGACGTTTGTCTTTTTTGCTCCGGAGGTTGCCGAAAGCGAAAACAGGTGCTTTTGAGGATGGAGTCCGCAGGAAAGCAGAGAGGGCCAAATTGTCTGTGGCATTTGAAAGGGTTCCAGGAGGCAGTGAGAACCAGCATTACTTTTCCCCGCTGGCACCTTTGCTGTGGCAGCAAAACCTGGACGTTTGTCTTTTTTGCTCCGGAGGTTTCCAAAAGCGAAAACAGGTGCTTTTGAGGATGGAGTCCGCAGGAAAGCAGAGAGGGCCAAATTGTCTGTGGCATTTGAAGAGGTTGCAGGAGGCAGTGAGAACCAGCATCACTTTTCCCCGCTGGCACCTTTGCTGTGGCAGCAAAAGCTGGACGTTTGTCTTTTTTGCTCCGGAGGCTGCCGAAAGCGAAAACAGGTGCTTTTGAGGATGGAGTCCGCATGAAAGCAGAGAGGGCCAAATTGTCTGGGGCATTTGAAAGGGTTCCAGGAGGCAATGAGGACCAGCATCACTTTTCCCCGCTGGCACCTTTGCTGTGGCAGCAAAAGCTGGACGTTTGTCTTTTTTGCTCCTGAGGCTGCCGAAAGCGAAAACAGGTGCTTTTGAGGATGGAGTCCGCAGGAAAGCAGAGAGGGCCAAATTGTCTGTGGCATTTGAAAGAGTACCAGGAGGCAGTGAGAACCAGCATTACTTTTCCCCGCTGGCACCTTTGCTGTGGCAGCAAAAGCTGGACGTTTGTCTTTTTTGCTCCGGAGTTTGCCGAAAGCGAAAACAGGTGCTTTTGAGGATGGAGTCCGCAGGAAAGCAGAGAGGGCCAAATTGTCTCTGGCATTTGAAAGAGTTCCAGGAGGCAATGAGAACCAGCATCACTTTTCCCCGCTGGCACCTTTGCTGTGGCAGCAAAACGTGGACGTTTGTCTTTTTTGCTCCGGAGGCTGCCGAAAGCGAAAACAGGTGCTTTTGAGGATGGAGTCCGCAGGAAAGCAGAGAGGGCCAAATTGTCTGGGGCATTTGAAAGAGTTCCAGGAGGCAGTGAGAACCAGCATTACTTTTCCCTGCTGGCACCTTTGCTGTGGCAGCAAAAGCTGGACGTTTGTCTTTTTTGCTCCGGAGGCTGCCGAAAGCGAAAACAGGTGCTTTTGAGGATGGAGTCCGCAGGAAAGCAGAGAGGGCCAAATTGTCTGGGGCATTTGAAAGGGTTCCAGGAGGCAGTGAGAACCAGCATTACTTTTCCCCGCTGGCGCCTTTGCTGTGGCAGCAAAAGCTGGACGTTTGTCTTTTTTGCTCCGGAGGTTGCCGAAAGCGAAAAAAGGTGCTTTTGAGGATGGAGTCCGCAGGAAAGCAGAGAGGGCCAAATTGTCTGGGGCATTTGAAGAGGTTCCAGGAGGCAGTGAGGACCAGTATCACTTTTCCCCGCTGCACCTTTGCTGTGGCAGCAAAAGCTGGACGTTTGTCTTTTTTGCTCCTGAGGCTGCCGAAAGCGAAAACAGGTGCTTTTGAGGATGGAGTCCGCAGGAAAGCAGAAAGGGCCAAATTGTCTGTGGCATTTGAAAGAGTTCCAGGAGGCAGTGAGAACCAGCATTACTTTTCCCCGCTGGCACCTTTGCTGTGGCAGCAAAAGCTGGACGTTTGTCTTTTTTGCTCCGGAGGTTGCCGAAAGCGAAAACAGGTGCTTTTGAGGATGGAGTCCGCAGGAAAGCAGAGAGGGCCAAATTGTCTGGGGCATTTGAAAGAGTTCCAGGAGGCAATGAGAACCAGCATCACTTTTCCCCGCTGGCACCTTTGCTGTGGCAGCAAAACGTGGACGTTTGTCTTTTTTGCACCGGAGGCTGCCGAAAGCGAAAACAGGTGCTTTTGAGGATGGAGTCCGCAGGAAAGCAGAGAGGGCCAAATTGTCTGGGGCATTTGAAAGAGTTCCAGGAGGCAGTGAGAACCAGCATTACTTTTCCCCGCTGGCACCTTTGCTGTGGCAGCAAAAGCTGGACGTTTGTCTTTTTTGCTCCGGAGGCTGCCGAAAGCGAAAAAAGGTGCTTTTGAGGATGGAGTCCGCAGGAAAGCAGAGAGGGCCAAATTGTCTGTGGCATTTGAAAGGGTTCCAGGAGGCAATGAGGACCAGCATCACTTTTCCCCACTGGCGCCTTTGCTGTGGCAGCAAAACCTGGACGTTTGTCTTTTTACCACCGGAGGGCGCCGAAAGCGAAAAAAGGCGCTTTTGAGGATAGAGTCCGCAGGAAAGCAGAGAGGGCCAAATTGTCTGGGGCATTTGAAAGGGTTCCAGGAGGCAGTGAGAACCAGCATTACTTTTCCCCGCTGCCACCTTTGCTGTGGCAGCAAAAGCTGGACGTTTGTCTTTTTTGCTCCGGAGGCTGCCGAAAGCGAAAACAGGTGCTTTTGAGGATGGAGTCCGCAGGAAAGCAGAGAGGGCCAAATTGTCTGGGGCATTTGAAGAGGTTCCAGGAGGCAATGAGGACCAGCATCACTTTTCCCCGCTGGCACCTTTGCTGTGGCAGCAAAAGCTGGACGTTTGTCTTTTTTGCTCCGGAGGCTGCCGAAAGCGAAAACAGGTGCTTTTGAGGATGGAGTCCGCAGGAAAGCAGAGAGGGCCAAATTGTCTGTGGCATTTGAAGAGGTTGCAGGAGGCAGTGAGAACCAGCATCACTTGTCCCCGCTGGCACCTTTGCTGTGGCAGCAAAACCTGGACGTTTGTCTTTTTTGCTCCGGAGGTTGCCGAAAGCGAAAACAGGTGCTTTTGAGGATGGAGTCCGCAGGAAAGCAGAGAGGGCCAAATTGTCTCTGGCATTTGAAAGAGTTCCAGGAGGCAATGAGAACCAGCATCACTTTTCCCCGCTGGCACCTTTGCTGTGGCAGCAAAACGTGGACGTTTGTCTTTTTTGCTCCGGAGGCTGCCGAAAGCGAAAACAGGTGCTTTTGAGGATGGAGTCCGCAGGAAAGCAGAGAGGGCCAAATTGTCTGGGGCATTTGAAAGAGTTCCAGGAGGCAGTGAGAACCAGCATTACTTTTCCCCGCTGGCACCTTTGCTGTGGCAGCAAAAGCTGGACGTTTTTCTTTTTTGCTCCGGAGGCTGCCGAAAGCGAAAAAAGGTGCTTTTGAGGATGGAGTCCGCAGGAAAGCAGAGAGGGCCAAATTGTCTGTGGCATTTGAAAGGGTTCCAGGAGGCAATGAGGACCAGCATCACTTTTCCCCACTGGCGCCTTTGCTGTGGCAGCAAAACCTGGACGTTTGTCTTTTTACCACCGGAGGGCGCCGAAAGCGAAAAAAGGCGCTTTTGAGGATAGAGTCCGCAGGAAAGCAGAGAGGGCCAAATTGTCTGGGGCATTTGAAAGGGTTCCAGGAGGCAGTGAGAACCAGCATTACTTTTCCCCGCTGCCACCTTTGCTGTGGCAGCAAAAGCTGGACGTTTGTCTTTTTTGCTCCGGAGGCTGCCGAAAGCGAAAACAGGTGCTTTTGAGGATGGAGTCCGCAGGAAAGCAGAGAGGGCCAAATTGTCTGGGGCATTTGAAGAGGTTCCAGGAGGCAATGAGGACCAGCATCACTTTTCCCCGCTGGCACCTTTGCTGTGGCAGCAAAAGCTGGACGTTTGTCTTTTTTGCTCCGGAGGCTGCCGAAAGCGAAAACAGGTGCTTTTGAGGATGGAGTCCGCAGGAAAGCAGAGAGGGCCAAATTGTCTCTGGCATTTGAAAGAGTTCCAGGAGGCAATGAGAACCAGCATCACTTTTCCCCGCTGGCACCTTTGCTGTGGCAGCAAAACGTGGACGTTTGTCTTTTTTGCTCCGGAGGCTGCCGAAAGCGAAAACAGGTGCTTTTGAGGATGGAGTCCGCAGGAAAGCAGAGAGGGCCAAATTGTCTGGGGCATTTGAAAGAGTTCCAGGAGGCAGTGAGAACCAGCATTACTTTTCCCCGCTGGCACCTTTGCTGTGGCAGCAAAAGCTGGACGTTTGTCTTTTTTGCTCCGGAGGTTGCCGAAAGCGAAAAAAGGTGCTTTTGAGGATGGAGTCCGCAGGAAAGCAGAGAGGGCCAAATTGTCTGTGGCATTTGAAAGAGTTCCAGGAGGCAATGAGGACCAGCATCACTTTTCCCCACTGGCGCCTTTGCTGTGGCAGCAAAACCTGGACGTTTGTCTTTTTACCACCGGAGGGCGCCGAAAGCGAAAAAAGGCGCTTTTGAGGATAGAGTCCGCATGAAAAGCAGAGAGGGCCAAATTGTCTGTGGCATTTGAAAGGGTTCCAGGAGGCAGTGAGAACCAGCATTACTTTTCCCCGCTGCCACCTTTGCTGTGGCAGCAAAACCTGGACGTTTGTCTTTTTTGCTCCGGAGGATGCCGAAAGCGAAAACAGGTGCTTTTGAGGATGGAGTCCGCAGGAAAGCAGAGAGGGCCAAATTGTCTGGGGCATTTGAAAGGGTTCCAGGAGGCAGTGAGAACCAGCATTACTTTTCCCCGCTGGCACCTTTGCTGTGGCAGCAAAAGCTGGACGTTTGTCTTTTTTGCTCCGGAGGTTGCCGAAAGCGAAAACAGGTGCTTTTGAGGATGGAGTCCGCAGGAAAGCAGAGAGGGCCAAATTGTCTGTGGCATTTGAAAGGGTTCCAGGAGGCAGTGAGAACCAGCATTACTTTTCCCCGCTGGCACCTTTGCTGTGGCAGCAAAACCTGGACGTTTGTCTTTTTTGCTCCGGAGGTTTCCAAAAGCGAAAACAGGTGCTTTTGAGGATGGAGTCCGCAGGAAAGCAGAGAGGGCCAAATTGTCTGTGGCATTTGAAGAGGTTGCAGGAGGCAGTGAGAACCAGCATCACTTTTCCCCGCTGGCACCTTTGCTGTGGCAGCAAAAGCTGGACGTTTGTCTTTTTTGCTCCGGAGGCTGCCGAAAGCGAAAACAGGTGCTTTTGAGGATGGAGTCCGCATGAAAGCAGAGAGGGCCAAATTGTCTGGGGCATTTGAAAGGGTTCCAGGAGGCAGTGAGAACCAGCATTACTTTTCCCCGCTGGCGCCTTTGCTGTGGCAGCAAAAGCTGGACGTTTGTCTTTTTTGCTCCGGAGGTTGCCGAAAGCGAAAAAAGGTGCTTTTGAGGATGGAGTCTGCAGGAAAGCAGAGAGGGCCAAATTGTCTGGGGCATTTGAAGAGGTTCCAGGAGGCAATGAGGACCAGCATCACTTTTCCCCGCTGGCACCTTTGCTGTGGCAGCAAAAGCTGGACGTTTGTCTTTTTTGCTCCTGAGGCTGCCGAAAGCGAAAACAGGTGCTTTTGAGGATGGAGTCCGCAGGAAAGCAGAGAGGGCCAAATTGTCTGTGGCATTTGAAAGAGTTCCAGGAGGCAGTGAGAACCAGCATTACTTTTCCCCGCTGGCACCTTTGCTGTGGCAGCAAAAGCTGGACGTTTGTCTTTTTTGCTCCGGAGTTTGCCGAAAGCGAAAACAGGTGCTTTTGAGGATGGAGTCCGCAGGAAAGCAGAGAGGGCCAAATTGTCTGTGGCATTTGAAGAGGTTGCAGGAGGCAGTGAGAACCAGCATCACTTTTCCCCGCTGGCACCTTTGCTGTGGCAGCAAAAGCTGGACGTTTGTCTTTTTTGCTCCGGAGGCTGCCGAAAGCGAAAACAGGTGCTTTTGAGGATGGAGTCCGCATGAAAGCAGAGAGGGCCAAATTGTCTGGGGCATTTGAAAGGGTTCCAGGAGGCAGTGAGAACCAGCATTACTTTTCCCCGCTGGCGCCTTTGCTGTGGCAGCAAAAGCTGGACGTTTGTCTTTTTTGCTCCGGAGGTTGCCGAAAGCGAAAAAAGGTGCTTTTGAGGATGGAGTCTGCAGGAAAGCAGAGAGGGCCAAATTGTCTGTGGCATTTGAAGAGGTTCCAGGAGGCAATGAAGACCAGCATCACTTTTCCCCGCTGGCACCTTTGCTGTGGCAGCAAAAGCTGGACGTTTGTCTTTTTTGCTCCTGAGGCTGCCGAAAGCGAAAACAGGTGCTTTTGAGGATGGAGTCCGCAGGAAAGCAGAGAGGGCCAAATTGTCTGTGGCATTTGAAAGAGTTCCAGGAGGCAGTGAGAACCAGCATTACTTTTCCCCGCTGGCACCTTTGCTGTGGCAGCAAAAGCTGGACGTTTGCCTTTTTTGCTCCGGAGTTTGCCGAAAGCGAAAACAGGTGCTTTTGAGGATGGAGTCCGCAGGAAAGCAGAGAGGGCCAAATTGTCTGGGGCATTTGAAAGGGTTCCAGGAGGCAGTGAGAACCAGCATTACTTTTCCCCGCTGGCGCCTTTGCTGTGGCAGCAAAATCTGGACGTTTGTCTTTTTTGCTCCGGAGGTTGCCGAAAGCGAAAAAAGGTGCTTTTGAGGATGGAGTCCGCAGGAAAGCAGAGAGGGCCAAATTGTCTGTGGCATTTGAAGAGGTTCCAGGAGGCAATGAGGACCAGCATCACTTTTCCCCGCTGGCACCTTTGCTGTGGCAGCAAAAGCTGGACGTTTGTCTTTTTTGCTCCTGAGGCTGCCGAAAGCGAAAACAGGTGCTTTTGAGGATGGAGTCCGCAGGAAAGCAGAGAGGGCCAAATTGTCTGGGGCATTTTAAAGAGTTCCAGGAGGCAGTGAGAACCAGCATTACTTTTCCCCGCTGGCACCTTTGCTGTGGCAGCAAAAGCTGGATGATTGTCTTTTTTGCTCCGGAGGCTGCCGAAAGCGAAAACAGGTGCTTTTGAGGATGGAGTCCGCAGGAAAGCAGAGAGGGCCAAATTGTCTGGGGCATTTGAAAGAGTTCCAGGAGGCAGTGAGAACCAGCATTACTTTTCCACGCTGCCACCTTTGCTGTGGCAGCAAAAGCTGGATGTTTGTCTTTTTTGCTCCGGAGGTTGCCGAAAGCGAAAACAGGTGCTTTTGAGGATGGAGTCCGCAGGAAAGCAGAGAGGGCCAAATTGTCTGTGGCATTTGAAAGGGTTCCAGGAGGCAGTGAGAACCAGCATTACTTTTCCCCGCTGGCACCTTTGCTGTGGCAGCAAAAGCTGGACGTTTGTCTTTTTTGCTCCGGAGGTTGCCGAAAGCGAAAACAGGTGCTTTTGAGGATGGAGTCCGCAGGAAAGCAGAGAGGGCCAAATTGTCTGTGGCATTTGAAAGAGTTCCAGGAGGCAATGAGAACCAGCATCACTTTTCCCCGCTGGCACCTTTGCTGTGGCAGCAAAACGTGGACGTTTGTCTTTTTTGCTCCGGAGGCTGCCGAAAGCGAAAACAGGTGCTTTTGAGGATGGAGTCCGCAGGAAAGCAGAGAGGGCCAAATTGTCTGGGGCATTTGAAAGAGTTCCAGGAGGCAGTGAGAACCAGCATTACTTTTCCCCGCTGGCACCTTTGCTGTGGCAGCAAAAGCTGGACGTTTGTCTTTTTTGCTCCGGAGGTTGCCGAAAGCGAAAAAAGGTGCTTTTGAGGATGGAGTCCGCAGGAAAGCAGAGAGGGCCAAATTGTCTGTGGCATTTGAAGAGGTTGCAGGAGGCAGTGAGAACCAGCATTACTTTTCCCCGCTGGCACCTTTGCTGTGGCAGCAAAAGCTGGACGTTTGTCTTTTTTGCTCCGGAGGCTGCCGAAAGCGAAAACAGGTGCTTTTGAGGATGGAGTCCGCAGGAAAGCAGAGAGGGCCAAATTGTCTGTGGCATTTAAAAGGGTTCCAGGAGGCAGTGAGAACCAGCATTACTTTTCCCCGCTGGCACCTTTGCTGTGGCAGCAAAAGCTGGACGTTTGTCTTTTTTGCTCCGGAGGCTGCCGAAAGCGAAAACAGGTGCTTTTGAGGATGGAGTCCGCAGGAAAGCAGAGAGGGCCAAATTGTCTGGGGCATTTGAAAGGGTTCCAGGAGGCAGTGAGAACCAGCATTACTTTTCCCCGCTGGCGCCTTTGCTGTCGCAGCAAAAGCTGGACGTTTGTCTTTTTTGCTCCGGAGGTTGCCGAAAGCGAAAACAGGTGCTTTTGAGGATGGAGTCCGCAGGAAAGCAGAGAGGGCCAAATTGTCTCTGGCATTTGAAAGAGTTCCAGGAGGCAATGAGAACCAGCATCACTTTTCCCCGCTGGCACCTTTGCTGTGGCAGCAAAACGTGGACGTTTGTCTTTTTTGCTCCGGAGGCTGCCGAAAGCGAAAACAGGTGCTTTTGAGGATGGAGTCCGCAGGAAAGCAGAGAGGGCCAAATTGTCTGGGGCATTTGAAAGGGTTCCAGGAGGCAGTGAGAACCAGCATTACTTTTCCCCGCTGGCACCTTTGCTGTGGCAGCAAAAGCTGGACGTTTGTCTTTTTTGCTCCGGAGGTTGCCGAAAGCGAAAACAGGTGCTTTTGAGGATGGAGTCCGCAGGAAAGCAGAGAGGGCCAAATTGTCTGTGGCATTTGAAAGAGTTCCAGGAGGCAGTGAGAACCAGCATTACTTTTCCCCGCTGGCACCTTTGCTGTGGCAGCAAAAGCTGGACGTTTGTCTTTTTTGCTCCGGAGGCTGCCGAAAGCGAAAACAGGTGCTTTTGAGGATGGAGTCCGCAGGAAAGCAGAGAGGGCCAAATTGTCTGTGGCATTTGAAAGGGTTCCAGGAGGCAGTGAGAACCAGCATTACTTTTCCCCGCTGGCACCTTTGCTGTGGCAGCAAAACCTGGACGTTTGTCTTTTTTGCTCCGGAGGCTGCCGAAAGCGAAAACAGGTGCTTTTGAGGATGGAGTCCGCATGAAAGCAGAGAGAGCCAAATTGTCTGTGGCATTTGAAGAGGTTCCAGGAGGCAATGAGGACCAGCATCACTTTTCCCCGCTGGCACCTTTGCTGTGGCAGCAAAAGCTGGACGTTTGTCTTTTTTGCTCCGGAGGTTGCCGAAAGCGAAAACAGGTGCTTTTGAGGATGGAGTCCGCAGGAAAGCAGAGAGGGCCAAATTGTCTGGGGCATTTGAAAGGGTTCCAGGAGGCAGTGAGAACCAGCATTACTTTTCCCCGCTGGCACCTTTGCTGTGGCAGCAAAAGCTGGACGTTTGTCTTTTTTGCTCCGGAGGTTGCCGAAAGCGAAAACAGGTGCTTTTGAGGATGGAGTCCGCAGGAAAGCAGAGAGGGCCAAATTGTCTGTGGCATTTGAAAGGGTTGCAGGAGGCAGTGAGAACCAGCATTACTTTTCCCCGCTGGCACCTTTGCTGTGGCAGCAAAACCTGGACGTTTGTCTTTTTTGCTCCGGAGGTTTCCAAAAGCGAAAACAGGTGCTTTTGAGGATGGAGTCCGCAGGAAAGCAGAGAGGGCCAAATTGTCTGTGGCATTTGAAGGGGTTCCAGGAGGCAGTGAGGACCAGCATCACTTTTCCCCCGCTGGCACCTTTGCTGTGGCAGCAAAAGCTGGACGTTTGTCTTTTTTGCTCCGGAAGCTGCCGAAAGCGAAAACAGGTGCTTTTGAGGATGGAGTCCGCAGGAAAGCAGAGAGGGCCAAATTGTCTGTGGCATTTGAAGAGGTTCCAGGAGTCAGTGAGAACCAGCATTACTTTTCCACGCTGGCACCTTTGCTGTGGCAGCAAAAGCTGGACGTTTGTCTTTTTTGCTCCGGAGGCTGCCGAAAGCGAAAACAGGTGCTTTTGAGGATGGAGTCCGCAGGAAAGCAGAGAGGGCCAAATTGTCTGTGGCATTTGAAAGAGTTCCAGGAGGCAGTGAGAAGCAGCATTACTTTTCCCCGCTGGCACCTTTGCTGTGGCAGCAAAAGCTGGACGTTTGTCTTTTTTGCTCCTGAGGCTGCCGAAAGCGAAAACAGGTGCTTTTGAGGATGGAGTCCGCAGGAAAGCAGAGAGGGCCAAATTTTCTGGGGCATTTTAAAGAGTTCCAGGAGGCAGTGAGAACCAGCATTACTTTTCCCCGCTGGCACCTTTGCTGTGGCAGCAAAAGCTGGACGTTTGTCTTCTTTGCTCCGGAGGTTGCCGAAAGCGAAAACAGGTGCTTTTGAGGATGGAGTCCGCAGGAAAGCAGAGAGGGCCAAATTGTCTGTGGCATTTGAAAGGGTTGCAGGAGGCAGTGAGAACCAGCATTACTTTTCCCCGCTGGCACCTTTGCTGTGGCAGCAAAACCTGGACGTTTGTCTTTTTTGCTCCGGAGGCTGCCGAAAGCGAAAACAGGTGCTTTTGAGGATGGAGTCCGCAGGAAAGCAGAGAGGGCCAAATTGTCTGTGGCATTTGAAAGGGTTCCAGGAGGCAGTGAGAACCAGCATTACTTTTCCCCGCTGGCACCTTTGCTGTGGCAGCAAAAGCTGGACGTTTGTATTTTTTGCTCCGGAGGCTGCCGAAAGCGAAAACAGGTGCTTTTGAGGATGGAGTCCGCAGGAAAGCAGAGAGGGCCAAATTGTCTGTGGCATTTGAAAGAGTTCCAGGAGGCAGTGAGAAGCAGCATTACTTTTCCCCGCTGGCACCTTTGCTGTGGCAGCAAAAGCTGGACGTTTGTCTTTTTTGCTCCTGAGGCTGCCGAAAGCGAAAACAGGTGCTTTTGAGGATGGAGTCCGCAGGAAAGCAGAGAGGGCCAAATTTTCTGGGGCATTTTAAAGAGTTCCAGGAGGCAGTGAGAACCAGCATTACTTTTCCCCGCTGGCACCTTTGCTGTGGCAGCAAAAGCTGGACGTTTGTCTTCTTTGCTCCGGAGGTTGCCGAAAGCGAAAAAAGGTGCTTTTGAGGATGGAGTCCGCAGGAAAGCAGAGAGGGCCAAATTGTCTGTGGCATTTGAAAGGGTTGCAGGAGGCAGTGAGAACCAGCATTACTTTTCCCCGCTGGCACCTTTGCTGTGGCAGCAAAACCTGGACGTTTGTCTTTTTTGCTCCGGAGGCTGCCGAAAGCGAAAACAGGTGCTTTTGAGGATGGAGTCCGCAGGAAAGCAGAGAGGGCCAAATTGTCTGTGGCATTTGAAGAGGTTCCAGGAGGCAATGAGGACCAGCATCACTTTTCCCCGCTGGCACCTTTGCTGTGGCAGCAAAAGCTGGATGACTGTCTTTTTTGCTCCGGAGGCTGCCGAAAGCGAAAACAGGTGCTTTTGAGGATGGAGTCCGCAGGAAAGCAGAGAGGGCCAAATTGTCTGGGGCATTTGAAAGAGTTCCAGGAGGCAGTGAGAACCAGCATTACTTTTCCCCGCTGCCACCTTTGCTGTGGCAGCAAAAGCTGGATGTTTGTCTTTTTTGCTCCGGAGGCTGCCGAAAGCGAAAACAGGTGCTTTTGAGGATGGAGTCCGCAGGAAAGCAGAGAGGGCCAAATTGTCTGGGGCATTTGAAAGGGTTCCAGGAGGCAGTGAGAACCAGCATTACTTTTCCCCGCTGGCACCTTTGCTGTGGCAGCAAAATCTGGACGTTTGTCTTCTTTGCGCCGGAGGCTGCCGAAAGCGAAAACAGGTGCTTTTGAGGATGGAGTCCGCAGGAAAGCAGAGAGGGCCAAATTGTCTGTGGCATTTGAAAGGGTTCCAGGAGGCAGTGAGAACCAGCATTACTTTTCCCCGCTGGCACCTTTGCTGTGGCAGCAAAAGCTGGACGTTTGTCTTTTTTGCTCCTGAGGTTGCCGAAAGCGAAAACAGGTGCTTTTGAGGATGGAGTCCGCAGGAAAGCAGAGAGGGCCAAATTGTCTGTGGCATTTGAAAGAGTTCCAGGAGGCAGTGAGAACCAGCATTACTTTTCCCCGCTGGCACCTTTGCTGTGGCAGCAAAAGCTGGACGTTTGTCTTTTTTGCTCCGGAGGCTGCCGAAAGCGAAAACAGGTGCTTTTGAGGATGGAGTCCGCAGGAAAGCAGAGAGGGCCAAATTGTCTGTGGCATTTGAAAGGGTTCCAGGAGGCAGTGAGAACCAGCATTACTTTTCCCCGCTGGCACCTTTGCTGTGGCAGCAAAAGCTGGACGTTTGTCTTTTTTGCTCCGGAGGCTGCCGAAAGCGAAAACAGGTGCTTTTGAGGATGGAGTCCGCAGGAAAGCAGAGAGGGCCAAATTGTCTGGGGCATTAGAAGAGGTTCCAGGAGGCAGTGAGAACCAGCATCACTTTTCCCCGCTGGCACTTTTGCTGTGGCAGCAAAAGCTGGACGTTTGTCTTTTTTGCTCCGGAGGTTGCCGAAAGCGAAAACAGGTGCTTTTGAGGATGGAGTCCGCAGGAAAGCAGAGAGGGCCAAATTGTCTGGGGCATTTGAAAGGGTTCCAGGAGGCAGTGAGAACCAGCATTACTTTTCCCCGCTGGCACCTTTGCTGTGGCAGCAAAAGCTGGACGTTTGTCTTTTTTGCTCCGGAGGTTGCCGAAAGCGAAAACAGGTGCTTTTGAGGATGGAGTCCGCAGGAAAGCAGAGAGGGCCAAATTGTCTCTGGCATTTGAAAGAGTTCCAGGAGGCAATGAGAACCAGCATCACTTTTCCCCGCTGGCACCTTTGCTGTGGCAGCAAAACGTGGACGTTTGTCTTTTTTGCTCCGGAGGCTGCCGAAAGCGAAAACAGGTGCTTTTGAGGATGGAGTCCGCAGGAAAGCAGAGAGGGCCAAATTGTCTGGGGCATTTGAAAGAGTTCCAGGAGGCAGTGAGAACCAGCATTACTTTTCCCCGCTGGCACCTTTGCTGTGGCAGCAAAAGCTGGACGTTTGTCTTTTTTGCTCCGGAGGTTGCCGAAAGCGAAAACAGGTGCTTTTGAGGATGGAGTCCGCAGGAAAGCAGAGAGGGCCAAATTGTCTGTGGCATTTGAAGAGGTTGCAGGAGGCAGTGAGAACCAGCATCACTTTTCCCCGCTGGCACCTTTGCTGTGGCAGCAAAAGCTGGACGTTTGTCTTTTTTGCTCCGGAGGTTGCCGAAAGCGAAAACAGGTGCTTTTGAGGATGGAGTCCGCAGGAAAGCAGAGAGGGCCAAATTGTCTGTGGCATTTAAAAGGGTTCCAGGAGGCAGTGAGAACCAGCATTACTTTTCCCCGCTGGCACCTTTGCTGTGGCAGCAAAAGCTGGACGTTTGTCTTTTTTGCTCCGGAGGCTGCCGAAAGCGAAAACAGGTGCTTTTGAGGATGGAGTCCGCAGGAAAGCAGAGAGGGCCAAATTGTCTGGGGCATTTGAAAGGGTTCCAGGAGGCAGTGAGAACCAGCATTACTTTTCCCCGCTGGCACCTTTGCTGTCGCAGCAAAAGCTGGACGTTTGTCTTTTTTGCTCCGGAGGTTGCCGAAAGCGAAAACAGGTGCTTTTGAGGATGGAGTCCGCAGGAAAGCAGAGAGGGCCAAATTGTCTCTGGCATTTGAAAGAGTTCCAGGAGGCAGTGAGAACCAGCATCACTTTTCCCCGCTGGCACCTTTGCTGTGGCAGCAAAACGTGGACGTTTGTCTTTTTTGCTCCGGAGGCTGCCGAAAGCGAAAACAGGTGCTTTTGAGGATGGAGTCCGCAGGAAAGCAGAGAGGGCCAAATTGTCTGGGGCATTTGAAAGGGTTCCAGGAGGCAGTGAGAACCAGCATTACTCTTCCCCGCTGGCACCTTTGCTGTGGCAGCAAAAGCTGGACGTTTGTCTTTTTTGCTCCGGAGGTTGCCGAAAGCGAAAACAGGTGCTTTTGAGGATGGAGTCCGCAGGAAAGCAGAGAGGGCCAAATTGTCTGTGGCATTTGAAAGAGTTCCAGGAGGCAATGAGGACCAGCATCACTTTTCCCCACTGGCGCCTTTGCTGTGGCAGCAAAACGTGGACGATTGTCTTTTTACCACCGGAGGGCGCCGAAAGCGAAAAAAGGCGCTTTTGAGGATAGAGTCCGCAGGAAAGCAGAGAGGGCCAAATTGTCTGTGGCATTTGAAAGGGTTCCAGGAGGCAGTGAGAACCAGCATTACTTTTCCCCGCTGCCACCTTTGCTGTGGCAGCAAAAGCTGGACGTTTGTCTTTTTTGCTCCGGAGGCTGCCGAAAGCGAAAACAGGTGCTTTTGAGGATGGAGTCCGCAGGAAAGCAGAGAGGGCCAAATTGTCTGGGGCATTTGAAAGGGTTCCAGGAGGCAGTGAGAACCAGCATTACTTTTCCCCGCTGGCACCTTTGCTGTGGCAGCAAAAGCTGGACGTTTGTCTTTTTTGCTCCGGAGGTTGCCGAAAGCGAAAACAGGTGCTTTTGAGGATGGAGTCCGCAGGAAAGCAGAGAGGGCCAAATTGTCTGGGGCATTTGAAAGAGTTCCAGGAGGCAGTGAGAACCAGCATTACTTTTCCCCGCTGGCACCTTTGCTGTGGCAGCAAAAGCTGGACGTTTGTCTTTTTTGCTCCGGAGGTCGCCGAAAGCGAAAACAGGTGCTTTTGAGGATGGAGTCCGCAGGAAAGCAGAGAGGGCCAAATTGTCTGTGGCATTTGAAAGGGTTCCAGGAGGCAGTGAGAACCAGCATTACTTTTCCCCGCTGGCACCTTTGCTGTGGCAGCAAAACCTGGACGTTTGTCTTTTTTGCTCCGGAGGCTGCCGAAAGCGAAAACAGGTGCTTTTGAGGATGGAGTCCGCAGGAAAGCAGAGAGAGCCAAATTGTCTGTGGCATTTGAAGAGGTTCCAGGAGGCAATGAGGACCAGCATCACTTTTCCCCGCTGGCACCTTTGCTGTGGCAGCAAAAGCTGGACGTTTGTCTTTTTTGCTCCGGAGGTTGCCGAAAGCGAAAACAGGTGCTTTTGAGGATGGAGTCCGCAGGAAAGCAGAGAGGGCCAAATTGTCTGTGGCATTTGAAAGGGTTCCAGGAGGCAGTGAGAACCAGCATTACTTTTCCCCGCTGGCACCTTTGCTGTGGCAGCAAAAGCTGGACGTTTGTCTTTTTTGCTCCGGAGGTTGCCGAAAGCGAAAACAGGTGCTTTTGAGGATGGAGTCCGCAGGAAAGCAGAGAGGGCCAAATTGTCTGGGGCATTTGAAAGAGTTCCAGGAGGCAGTGAGAACCAGCATTACTTTTCCCCGCTGGCACCTTTGCTGTGGCAGCAAAAGCTGGACGTTTGTCTTTTTTGCTCCGGAGGTTGCCGAAAGCGAAAACAGGTGCTTTTGAGGATGGAGTCCGCAGGAAAGCAGAGAGGGCCAAATTGTCTGTGGCATTTGAAAGGGTTCCAGGAGGCAGTGAGAACCAGCATTACTTTTCCCCGCTGGCACCTTTGCTGTGGCAGCAAAACCTGGACGTTTGTCTTTTTTGCTCCGGAGGTTTCCAAAAGCGAAAACAGGTGCTTTTGAGGATGGAGTCCGCAGGAAAGCAGAGAGGGCCAAATTGTCTGTGGCATTTGAAGGGGTTCCAGGAGGCAGTGAGGACCAGCATCACTTTTCCCCCGCTGGCACCTTTGCTGTGGCAGCAAAAGCTGGACGTTTGTCTTTTTTGCTCCGGAAGCTGCCGAAAGCGAAAACAGGTGCTTTTGAGGATGGAGTCCGCAGGAAAGCAGAGAGGGCCAAATTGTCTGTGGCATTTGAAGAGGTTCCAGGAGTCAGTGAGAACCAGCATTACTTTTCCACGCTGGCACCTTTGCTGTGGCAGCAAAAGCTGGACGTTTGTCTTTTTTGCTCCGGAGGTTGCCGAAAGCGAAAAAAGGTGCTTTTGAGGATGGAGTCCGCAGGAAAGCAGAGAGGGCCAAATTGTCTGTGGCATTTGAAGAGGTTCCAGGAGGCAATGAGGACCAGCATCACTTTTCCCCGCTGGCACCTTTGCTGTGGCAGCAAAAGCTGGACGTTTGTCTTTTTTGCTCTGGAGGCTGCCGAAAGCGAAAACAGGTGCTTTTGAGGATGGAGTCCGCAGGAAAGCAGAGAGGGCCAAATTGTCTGGGGCATTTGAAAGGGTTCCAGGAGGCAGTGAGAACCAGCATTACTTTTCCCCGCTGGCACCTTTGCTGTGGCAGCAAAAGCTGGACGTTTGTATTTTTTGCTCCGGAGGCTGCCGAAAGCGAAAACAGGTGCTTTTGAGGATGGAGTCCGCAGGAAAGCAGAGAGGGCCAAATTGTCTGTGGCATTTGAAAGAGTTCCAGGAGGCAGTGAGAAGCAGCATTACTTTTCCCCGCTGGCACCTTTGCTGTGGCAGCAAAAGCTGGACGTTTGTCTTTTTTGCTCCTGAGGTTGCCGAAAGCGAAAACAGGTGCTTTTGAGGATGGAGTCCGCAGGAAAGCAGAGAGGGCCAAATTTTCTGGGGCATTTTAAAGAGTTCCAGGAGGCAGTGAGAACCAGCATTACTTTTCCCCGCTGGCACCTTTGCTGTGGCAGCAAAAGCTGGACGTTTGTCTTCTTTGCTCCGGAGGTTGCCGAAAGCGAAAAAAGGTGCTTTTGAGGATGGAGTCCGCAGGAAAGCAGAGAGGGCCAAATTGTCTGTGGCATTTGAAAGGGTTGCAGGAGGCAGTGAGAACCAGCATTACTTTTCCCCGCTGGCACCTTTGCTGTGGCAGCAAAACCTGGACGTTTGTCTTTTTTGCTCCGGAGGCTGCCGAAAGCGAAAACAGGTGCTTTTGAGGATGGAGTCTGCAGGAAAGCAGAGAGGGCCAAATTGTCTGGGGCATTTGAAAGGGTTCCAGGAGGCAGTGAGAACCAGCATTACTTTTCCCCGCTGGCACCTTTGCTGTGGCAGCAAAAGCTGGACGTTTGTATTTTTTGCTCCGGAGGCTGCCGAAAGCGAAAACAGGTGCTTTTGAGGATGGAGTCCGCAGGAAAGCAGAGAGGGCCAAATTGTCTGTGGCATTTGAAAGAGTTCCAGGAGGCAGTGAGAAGCAGCATTACTTTTCCCCGCTGGCACCTTTGCTGTGGCAGCAAAAGCTGGACGTTTGTCTTTTTTGCTCCTGAGGCTGCCGAAAGCGAAAACAGGTGCTTTTGAGGATGGAGTCCGCAGGAAAGCAGAGAGGGCCAAATTTTCTGGGGCATTTTAAAGAGTTCCAGGAGGCAGTGAGAACCAGCATTACTTTTCCCCGCTGGCACCTTTGCTGTGGCAGCAAAAGCTGGACGTTTGTCTTCTTTGCTCCGGAGGTTGCCGAAAGCGAAAAAAGGTGCTTTTGAGGATGGAGTCCGCAAGAAAGCAGAGAGGGCCAAATTGTCTGTGGCATTTGAAAGGGTTGCAGGAGGCAGTGAGAACCAGCATTACTTTTCCCCGCTGGCACCTTTGCTGTGGCAGCAAAAGCTGGACGTTTGTCTTTTTTGCTCCGGAGTTTGCCGAAAGCGAAAACAGGTGCTTTTGAGGATGGAGTCCGCAGGAAAGCAGAGAGGGCCAAATTGTCTGGGGCATTTGAAAGAGTTCCAGGAGGCAGTGAGAACCAGCATTACTTTTCCCCGCTGCCACCTTTGCTGTGGCAGCAAAAGCTGGATGTTTGTCTTTTTTGCTCCGGAGGCTGCCGAAAGCGAAAACAGGTGCTTTTGAGGATGGAGTCCGCAGGAAAGCAGAGAGGGCCAAATTGTCTGTGGCATTTGAAAGGGTTCCAGGAGGCAGTGAGAACCAGCATTACTTTTCCCCGCTGGCACCTTTGCTGTGGCAGCAAAATCTGGACGTTTGTCTTCTTTGCGCCGGAGGCTGCCGAAAGCGAAAACAGGTGCTTTTGAGGATGGAGTCCGCAGGAAAGCAGAGAGGGCCAAATTGTCTGTGGCATTTGAAAGGGTTCCAGGAGGCAGTGAGAACCAGCATTACTTTTCCCCGCTGGCACCTTTGCTGTGGCAGCAAAAGCTGGACGTTTGTCTTTTTTGCTCCTGAGGTTGCCGAAAGCGAAAACAGGTGCTTTTGAGGATGGAGTCCGCAGGAAAGCAGAGAGGGCCAAATTGTCTGTGGCATTTGAAAGAGTTCCAGGAGGCAGTGAGAACCAGCATTACTTTTCCCCGCTGGCACCTTTGCTGTGGCAGCAAAACCTGGACGTTTGTCTTTTTTGCTCCGGAGGTTGCCGAAAGCGAAAACAGGTGCTTTTGAGGATGGAGTCCGCAGGAAAGCAGAGAGGGCCAAATTGTCTGTGGCATTTGAAAGGGTTGCAGGAGGCAGTGAGAACCAGCATTCCTTTTCCCCGCTGGCACCTTTGCTGTGGCAGCAAAAGCTGGACGTTTGTCTTCTTTGCTCCGGAGGCTGCCGAAAGCGAAAACAGGTGCTTTTGAGGATGGAGTCCGCATGAAAGCAGAGAGAGCCAAATTGTCTGGGGCATTTGAAGAGGTTCCAGGAGGCAATGAGGACCAGCATCACTTTTCCCCGCTGGCACCTTTGCTGTGGCAGCAAAAGCTGGACGTTTGTCTTTTTTGCTCCGGAGGCTGCCGAAAGCGAAAACAGGTGCTTTTGAGGATGGAGTCCGCAGGAAAGCAGAGAGGGCCAAATTGTCTGTGGCATTTGAAGAGGTTCCAGGAGGCAGTGAGAACCAGCATCACTTTTCCCCGCTGGCACTTTTGCTGTGGCAGCAAAAGCTGGACGTTTGTCTTTTTTGCTCCGGAGGCTGCCGAAAGCGAAAACAGGTGCTTTTGAGGATGGAGTCCGCAGGAAAGCAGAGAGGGCCAAATTGTCTGGGGCATTTGAAAGGGTTCCAGGAGGCAGTGAGAACCAGCATTACTTTTCCCCGCTGGCACCTTTGCTGTGGCAGCAAAAGCTGGACGTTTGTCTTTTTTGCTCCGGAGGCTGCCGAAAGCGAAAACAGGTGCTTTTGAGGATGGAGTCCGCAGGAAAGCAGAGAGGGCCAAATTGTCTGTGGCATTTGAAAGGGTTCCAGGAGGCAGTGAGAACCAGCATTACTTTTCCCCGCTGGCACCTTTGCTGTGGCAGCAAAACCTGGACGTTTGTCTTTTTTGCTCCTGAGGTTTCCAAAAGCGAAAACAGGTGCTTTTGAGGATGGAGTCCGCAGTAAAGCAGATAGGGCCAAATTGTCTGTGGCATTTGAAAGGGTTCCAGGAGGCAGGGAGGACCAGCATCACTTTTCTCCGCTGCCACCTTTGCTGTGGCAGCAAAAGCTGGACGTTTGTCTTTTTTGCTCCGGAAGCTGCCGAAAGCGAAAACAGGTGCTTTTGAGGATGGAGTCCTCAGGAAAGCAGAGAGGGCCAAATTGTCTGTGGCATTTGAAGAGGTTCCAGGAGGCAATGAGGACCAGCATCACTTTTCCCCGCTGGCACCTTTGCTGTGGCAGCAAAACCTGGACGTTTGTCTTTTTTGCTCCGGAAGCTGCCGAAAGCGAAAAAAGGTGCTTTTGAGGATGGAGTCCGCAGGAAAGCAGAGAGGGCCAAATTGTCTGTGGCATTTGAAAGGGTTCCAGGAGGCAGTGAGAACCAGCATTACTTTTCCCCGCTGGCACCTTTGCTGTGGCAGCAAAACCTGGACGTTTGTCTTCTTTGCTCCGGAGGCTGCCGAAAGCGAAAAAAGGTGCTTTTGAGGATGGAGTCCGCAGGAAAGCAGAGAGGGCCAAATTGTCTGTGGCATTTGAAAGGGTTCCAGGAGGCAGTGAGAACCAGCATTACTTTTCCCCGCTGGCACCTTTGCTGTGGCAGCAAAAGCTGGATGATTGTCTTTTTTGCTCCGGAGGCTGCCGAAAGCGAAAACAGGTGCTTTTGAGGATGGAGTCCGCAGGAAAGCAGAGAGGGCCAAATTGTCTGTGGCATTTGAAAGGGTTCCAGGAGGCAGTGAGAACCAGCATTACTTTTCCCCGCTGGCACCTTTGCTGTGGCAGCAAAAGCTGGACGTTTGTCTTTTTTGCTCCGGAGGTTGCCGAAAGCGAAAACAGGTGCTTTTGAGGATGGAGTCCGCAGGAAAGCAGAGAGGGCCAAATTGTCTGTGGCATTTGAAAGGGTTCCAGGAGGCAGTGAGAACCAGCATTACTTTTCCCCGCTGGCACCTTTGCTGTGGCAGCAAAAGCTGGACGTTTGTCTTTTTTGCTCCGGAGGCTGCCGAAAGCGAAAACAGGTGCGTTTGAGGATGGAGTCCGCATGAAAGCAGAGAGGGCCAAAGTGTCTGGGGCATTTGAAAGGGTTCCAGGAGGCAGTGAGAACCAGCATTACTTTTCCCCGCTGGCGCCTTTGCTGTGGCAGCAAAAGCTGGACGTTTGTCTTTTTTGCTCCGGAGGTTGCCGAAAGCGAAAAAAGGTGCTTTTGAGGATGGAGTCCGCAGGAAAGCAGAGAGGGCCAAATTGTCTGTGGCATTTGAAGAGGTTCCAGGAGTCAGTGAGAACCAGCATTACTTTTCCCCGCTGGCACCTTTGCTGTGGTAGCAAAACCTGGACGTTTGTCTTCTTTATTCCGGAGGTTGCCGAAAGCGAAAAAAGATGCTTTTGAGGATGGAGTCCGCAGGAAAGCAGAGAGGGCTAAATTGTCTGTGGCATTTGAAAGAGTTCCAGGAGGCAGTGAGAACCAGCATTACTTTTCCCCGCTGGCACCTTTGCTGTGGCAGCAAAAGCTGGACGTTTGTCTTTTTTGCTCCGGAGGTATCCAAAAGCGAAAACAGGTTCTTTTGAGGATGGAGTCCGCAGGAAAGCAGAGAGGGCCAAATTGTCTGTGGCATTTGAAAGGGTTCCAGGAGGCAGTGAGAACCAGCATTACTTTTCCCCGCTGGCACCTTTGCTGTGGCAGCAAAACCTGGACGTTTGTCTTCTTTGCTCCGGAGGCTGCCGAAAGCGAAAACAGGTGCTTTTGAGGATGGAGTCCGCAGGAAAGCAGAGAGGGCCAAATTGTCTGTGGCATTTGAAGAGGTTCCAGGAGGCAGTGAGAACCAGCATTACTTTTCCCCGCTGGCACCTTTGCTGTGGCATCAAAACCTGGCCGATTGTCTTTTTTGCTCCGGAGGCTGCCGAAAGCGAAAACAGGTGCTTTTGAGGATGGAGTCCGCAGGAAAGCAGAGAGGGCCAAATTGTCTGTGGCATTTGAAAGGGTTCCAGGAGGCAGTGAGAACCAGCATTACTTTTCCCCGCTGGCACCTTTGCTGTGGCAGCAAAACCTGGACGTTTGTCTTCTTTGCTCCGGAGGCTGCCGAAAGCGAAAAAAGGTGCTTTTGAGGATGGAGTCCGCAGGAAAGCAGAGAGGGCCAAATTGTCTGTGGCATTTGAAAGGGTTCCAGGAGGCAGTGAGAACCAGCATTACTTTTCCCCGCTGGCACCTTTGCTGTGGCAGCAAAAGCTGGATGATTGTCTTTTTTGCTCCGGAGGCTGCCGAAAGCGAAAACAGGTGCTTTTGAGGATGGAGTCCGCAGGAAAGCAGAGAGGGCCAAATTGTCTGTGGCATTTGAAAGGGTTCCAGGAGGCAGTGAGAACCAGCATTACTTTTCCCCGCTGGCACCTTTGCTGTGGCAGCAAAAGCTGGACGTTTGTCTTTTTTGCTCCGGAGGTTGCCGAAAGCGAAAACAGGTGCTTTTGAGGATGGAGTCCGCAGGAAAGCAGAGAGGGCCAAATTGTCTGTGGCATTTGAAAGGGTTCCAGGAGGCAGTGAGAACCAGCATTACTTTTCCCCGCTGGCACCTTTGCTGTGGCAGCAAAAGCTGGACGTTTGTCTTTTTTGCTCCGGAGGCTGCCGAAAGCGAAAACAGGTGCGTTTGAGGATGGAGTCCGCATGAAAGCAGAGAGGGCCAAATTGTCTGGGGCATTTGAAAGGGTTCCAGGAGGCAGTGAGAACCAGCATTACTTTTCCCCGCTGGCGCCTTTGCTGTGGCAGCAAAAGCTGGACGTTTGTCTTTTTTGCTCCGGAGGTTGCCGAAAGCGAAAAAAGGTGCTTTTGAGGATGGAGTCCGCAGGAAAGCAGAGAGGGCCAAATTGTCTGTGGCATTTGAAGAGGTTCCAGGAGTCAGTGAGAACCAGCATTACTTTTCCCCGCTGGCACCTTTGCTGTGGTAGCAAAACCTGGACGTTTGTCTTCTTTATTCCGGAGGTTGCCGAAAGCGAAAAAAGATGCTTTTGAGGATGGAGTCCGCAGGAAAGCAGAGAGGGCTAAATTGTCTGTGGCATTTGAAAGAGTTCCAGGAGGCAGTGAGAACCAGCATTACTTTTCCCCGCTGGCACCTTTGCTGTGGCAGCAAAAGCTGGACGTTTGTCTTTTTTGCTCCTGAGGTATCCAAAAGCGAAAACAGGTTCTTTTGAGGATGGAGTCCGCAGGAAAGCAGAGAGGGCCAAATTGTCTGTGGCATTTGAAAGGGTTCCAGGAGGCAGTGAGAACCAGCATTACTTTTCCCCGCTGGCACCTTTGCTGTGGCAGCAAAACCTGGACGTTTGTCTTCTTTGCTCCGGAGGCTGCCGAAAGCGAAAACAGGAGCTTTTGAGGATGGAGTCCGCAGGAAAGCAGAGAGGGCCAAATTGTCTGTGGCATTTGAAGAGGTTCCAGGAGGCAGTGAGAACCAGCATTACTTTTCCCCGCTGGCACCTTTGCTGTGGCATCAAAACCTGGCCGATTGTCTTTTTTGCTCCGGAGGCTGCCGAAAGCGAAAACAGGTGCTTTTGAGGATGGAGTCCGCAGGAAAGCAGAGAGGGCCAAATTGTCTGTGGCATTTGAAGAGGTTCCAGGAGGCAGTGAGAACCAGCATTACTTTTCCCCGCTGGCACCTTTGCTGTGGCAGCAAAAGCTGGACGTTTGTCTTTTTTGCTCCGGAGGCTGCCGAAAGCGAAAACAGGTGCTTTTGAGGATGGAGTCCGCATGAAAGCAGAGAGGGCCAAATTGTCTGGGGCATTTGAAAGGGTTCCAGGAGGCAGTGAGAACCAGCATTACTTTTCCCCGCTGGCGCCTTTGCTGTGGCAGCAAAATCTGGACGTTTGTCTTTTTTGCTCCGGAGGCTGCCGAAAGCGAAAACAGGTGCTTTTGAGGATGGAGTCCGCAGGAAAGCAGAGAGGGCCAAATTGTCTGGGGCATTTGAAAGGGTTCCAGGAGGCAGTGAGAACCAGCATTACTTTTCCCCGCTGGCACCTTTGCTGTGGCAGCAAAAGCTGGACGTTTGTCTTTTTTGCTCCGGAGGCTGCCGAAAGCGAAAACAGGTGCTTTTGAGGATGGAGTCCGCAGGAAAGCAGAGAGGGCCAAATTGTCTGGGGCATTTGAAAGAGTTCCAGGAGGCAGTGAGAACCAGCATTACTTTTCCCCGCTGGCACCTTTGCTGTGGCAGCAAAAGCTGGACGTGTGTCTTTTTTGCTCCGGAGGCTGCCGAAAGCGAAAACAGGTGCTTTTGAGGATGGAGTCCGCAGGAAAGCAGAGAGGGCCAAATTGTCTGTGGCATTTGAAGAGGTTCCAGGAGGCAATGAGGACCAGCATTACTTTTCCCCGCTGGCACTTTTGCTGTGGCAGCAAAAGCTGGACGTTTGTCTTTTTTGCTCCGGAGGTTGCCGAAAGCGAAAACAGGTGCTTTTGAGGATGGAGTCCGCAGGAAAGCAGAGAGGGCCAAATTGTCTGTGGCATTTGAAGAGGTTCCAGGAGGCAATGAAGACCAGCATTACTTTTCCCCGCTGGCACCTTTGCTGTGGCAGCAAAAGCTGGACGTTTGTCTTTTTTGCTCCGGAGGCTGCCGAAAGCGAAAACAGGTGCTTTTGAGGATGGAGTCCGCAGGAAAGCAGAGAGGGCCAAATTGTCTGGGGCATTTGAAGAGGTTCCAGGAGGCAATGAGGACCAGCATCACTTTTCCCCGCTGGCACCTTTGCTGTGGCAGCAAAAGCTGGACGTTTGTCTTTTTTGCTCCGGAGGCTGCCGAAAGCGAAAACAGGTGCTTTTGAGGATGGAGTCCGCAGGAAAGCAGAGAGGGCCAAATTGTCTGTGGCATTTGAAGAGGTTCCAGGAGGCAGTGAGAACCAGCATCACTTTTCCCCGCTGGCACTTTTGCTGTGGCAGCAAAAGCTGGACGTTTGTCTTTTTTGCTCCGGAGGTTGCCGAAAGCGAAAACAGGTGCTTTTGAGGATGGAGTCCGCAGGAAAGCAGAGAGGGCCAAATTGTCTGGGGCATTTGAAAGGGTTCCAGGAGGCAGTGAGAACCAGCATTACTTTTCCCCGCTGGCACCTTTGCTGTGGCAGCAAAAGCTGGACGTTTGTCTTTTTTGCTCCGGAGGCTGCCGAAAGCGAAAACAGGTGCTTTTGAGGATGGAGTCCGCAGGAAAGCAGAGAGGGCCAAATTGTCTGTGGCATTTGAAAGGGTTCCAGGAGGCAGTGAGAAGCAGCATTACTTTTCCCCGCTGGCACCTTTGCTGTGGCAGCAAAAGCTGGACGTTTGTCTTTTTTGCTCCGGAGGTTTCCAAAAGCGAAAACAGGTGCTTTTGAGGATGGAGTCCGCAGTAAAGCAGATAGGGCCAAATTGTCTGTGGCATTTGAAAGGGTTCCAGGAGGCAGGGAGGACCAGCATCACTTTTCCCCGCTGCCACCTTTGCTGTGGCAGCAAAAGCTGGATATTTGTCTTTTTTGCTCCGGAAGCTGCCGAAAGCGAAAACAGGTGCTTTTGAGGATGGAGTCCTCAGGAAAGCAGAGAGGGCCAAATTGTCTGTGGCATTTGAAATGGTTCCAGGAGGCAGTGAGAACCAGCATTACTTTTCCCCGCTGGCACCTTTGCTGTGGCAGCAAAAGCTGGATGATTGTCTTTTTTGCTCCGGAGGCTGCCGAAAGCGAAAACAGGTGCTTTTGAGGATGGAGTCCGCAGGAAAGCAGAGAGGGCCAAATTGTCTGTGGCATTTGAAAGGGTTCCAGGAGGCAGTGAGAACCAGCATTACTTTTCCCCGCTGGCACCTTTGCTGTGGCAGCAAAAGCTGGACGTTTGTCTTTTTTGCTCCGGAGGTTGCCGAAAGCGAAAACAGGTGCTTTTGAGGATGGAGTCCGCAGGAAAGCAGAGAGGGCCAAATTGTCTGTGGCATTTGAAAGGGTTCCAGGAGGCAGTGAGAACCAGCATTACTTTTCCCCGCTGGCACCTTTGCTGTGGCAGCAAAAGCTGGACGTTTGTCTTTTTTGCTCCGGAGGCTGCCGAAAGCGAAAACAGGTGCGTTTGAGGATGGAGTCCGCATGAAAGCAGAGAGGGCCAAAGTGTCTGTGGCATTTGAAAGGGTTGCAGGAGGCAGTGAGAACCAGCATTACTTTTCCCCGCTGGCGCCTTTGCTGTGGCAGCAAAAGCTGGACGTTTGTCTTTTTTGCTCCGGAGGTTGCCGAAAGCGAAAAAAGGTGCTTTTGAGGATGGAGTCCGCAGGAAAGCAGAGAGGGCCAAATTGTCTGTGGCATTTGAAGAGGTTCCAGGAGTCAGTGAGAACCAGCATTACTTTTCCCCGCTGGCACCTTTGCTGTGGTAGCAAAACCTGGACGTTTGACTTCTTTATTCCGGAGGTTGCCGAAAGCGAAAAAAGATGCTTTTGAGGATGGAGTCCGCAGGAAAGCAGAGAGGGCTAAATTGTCTGTGGCATTTGAAAGAGTTCCAGGAGGCAGTGAGAACCAGCATTACTTTTCCCCGCTGGCACCTTTGCTGTGGCAGCAAAAGCTGGACGTTTGTCTTTTTTGCTCCGGAGGCTGCCGAAAGCGAAAACAGGTGCTTTTGAGGATGGAGTCCGCAGGAAAGCAGAGAGGGCCAAATTGTCTGTGGCATTTGAAAGGGTTCCAGGAGGCAGTGAGAACCAGCATTACTTTTCCCCGCTGGCACCTTTGCTGTGGCAGCAAAACCTGGACGTTTGTCTTCTTTGCTCCGGAGGCTGCCGAAAGCGAAAACAGGTGCTTTTGAGGATGGAGTCCGCAGGAAAGCAGAGAGGGCCAAATTGTCTGTGGCATTTGAAGAGGTTCCAGGAGGCAGTGAGAACCAGCATTACTTTTCCCCGCTGGCACCTTTGCTGTG
Source organism: Vanellus vanellus (assembly GCF_965231255.1). Lineage (NCBI taxonomy): Eukaryota > Metazoa > Chordata > Aves > Charadriiformes > Charadriidae > Vanellus > Vanellus vanellus. Next base: position 18,335 of record NW_028128314.1, on the reverse strand, counting down.
GCATCAAAACCTGGCCGTTTGTCTTTTTTGCTCCGGAGGCTGCCGAAAGCGAAAACAGGTGCTTTTGAGGATGGAGTCCGCAGGAAAGCAGAGAGGGCCAAATTGTCTGGGGCATTTGAAGAGGTTCCAGGAGGCAGTGAGAACCAGCATTACTTTTCCCCGCTGGCACCTTTGCTGTGGCAGCAAAAGCTGGACGTTTGTCTTTTTTGCTCCGGAGGCTGCCGAAAGCGAAAACAGGTGCTTTTGAGGATGGAGTCCGCATGAAAGCAGAGAGGGCCAAATTGTCTGGGGCATTTGAAAGGGTTCCAGGAGGCAGTGAGAACCAGCATTACTTTTCCCCGCTGGCGCCTTTGCTGTGGCAGCAAAATCTGGACGTTTGTCTTTTTTGCTCCGGAGGCTGCCGAAAGCGAAAACAGGTGCTTTTGAGGATGGAGTCCGCAGGAAAGCAGAGAGGGCCAAATTGTCTGTGGCATTTGAAAGGGTTCCAGGAGGCAGTGAGAACCAGCATTACTTTTCCCCGCTGGCACCTTTGCTGTGGCAGCAAAACCTGGACGTTTGTCTTCTTTGCTCCGGAGGCTGCCGAAAGCGAAAACAGGTGCTTTTGAGGATGGAGTCCGCAGGAAAGCAGAGAGGGCCAAATTGTCTGTGGCATTTGAAGAGGTTCCAGGAGGCAGTGAGAACCAGCATTACTTTTCCCCGCTGGCACCTTTGCTGTGGCATCAAAACCTGGCCGTTTGTCTTTTTTGCTCCGGAGGCTGCCGAAAGCGAAAACAGGTGCTTTTGAGGATGGAGTCCGCAGGAAAGCAGAGAGGGCCAAATTGTCTGTGGCATTTGAAGAGGTTCCAGGAGGCAGTGAGAACCAGCATTACTTTTCCCCGCTGGCACCTTTGCTGTGGCAGCAAAAGCTGGACGTTTGTCTTTTTTGCTCCGGAGGCTGCCGAAAGCGAAAACAGGTGCTTTTGAGGATGGAGTCCGCATGAAAGCAGAGAGGGCCAAATTGTCTGGGGCATTTGAAAGGGTTCCAGGAGGCAGTGAGAACCAGCATTACTTTTCCCCGCTGGCGCCTTTGCTGTGGCAGCAAAATCTGGACGTTTGTCTTTTTTGCTCCGGAGGCTGCCGAAAGCGAAAACAGGTGCTTTTGAGGATGGAGTCCGCAGGAAAGCAGAGAGGGCCAAATTGTCTGGGGCATTTGAAAGAGTTCCAGGAGGCAGTGAGAACCAGCATTACTTTTCCCCGCTGGCACCTTTGCTGTGGCAGCAAAAGCTGGACGTGTGTCTTTTTTGCTCCGGAGGCTGCCGAAAGCGAAAACAGGTGCTTTTGAGGATGGAGTCCGCAGGAAAGCAGAGAGGGCCAAATTGTCTGTGGCATTTGAAGAGGTTCCAGGAGGCAATGAGGACCAGCATTACTTTTCCCCGCTGGCACTTTTGCTGTGGCAGCAAAAGCTGGACGTTTGTCTTTTTTGCTCCGGAGGTTGCCGAAAGCGAAAACAGGTGCTTTTGAGGATGGAGTCCGCAGGAAAGCAGAGAGGGCCAAATTGTCTGTGGCATTTGAAGAGGTTCCAGGAGGCAATGAAGACCAGCATTACTTTTCCCCGCTGGCACCTTTGCTGTGGCAGCAAAAGCTGGACGTTTGTCTTTTTTGCTCCGGAGGCTGCCGAAAGCGAAAACAGGTGCTTTTGAGGATGGAGTCCGCAGGAAAGCAGAGAGGGCCAAATTGTCTGGGGCATTTGAAGAGGTTCCAGGAGGCAATGAGGACCAGCATCACTTTTCCCCGCTGGCACCTTTGCTGTGGCAGCAAAAGCTGGACGTTTGTCTTTTTTGCTCCGGAGTTTGCCGAAAGCGAAAACAGGTGCTTTTGAGGATGGAGTCCGCAGGAAAGCAGAGAGGGCCAAATTGTCTGGGGTATTGAAAGAGTTCCAGGAGGCAGTGATAACCAGCATTACTTTTCCCCGCTGGCACCTTTGCTGTGGCAGCAAAAGCTGGACGTTTGTCTTTTTGCTCCGGAGGCTGCCGAAAGCGAAAACAGGTGCTTTTGAGGATGGAGTCCGCAGGAAAGCAGAGAGGGCCAAATTGTCTCTGGCATTTGAAAGAGTTCCAGGAGGCAATGAGAACCAGCATCACTTTTCCCCGCTGGCACCTTTGCTGTGGCAGCAAAACGTGGACGTTTGTCTTTTTTGCTCCGGAGGCTGCCGAAAGCGAAAACAGGTGCTTTTGAGGATGGAGTCCGCAGGAAAGCAGAGAGGGCCAAATTGTCTGTGGCATTTGAAAGGGTTCCAGGAGGCAGTGAGAACCAGCATTACTCTTCCCCGCTGGCACCTTTGCTGTGGCAGCAAAAGCTGGACGTTTGTCTTTTTTGCTCCGGAGGTTGCCGAAAGCGAAAAAAGGTGCTTTTGAGGATGGAGTCCGCAGGAAAGCAGAGAGGGCCAAATTGTCTGTGGCATTTGAAAGAGTTCCAGGAGGCAATGAGGACCAGCATCACTTTTCCCCACTGGCGCCTTTGCTGTGGCAGCAAAACCTGGACGTTTGTCTTTTTACCACCGGAGGGCGCCGAAAGCGAAAAAAGGCGCTTCTGAGGATAGAGTCCGCAGGAAAGCAGAGAGGGCCAAATTGTCTGTGGCATTTGAAAGGGTTCCAGGAGGCAGTGAGAACCAGCATTACTATTCCCCGCTGCCACCTTTGCTGTGGCAGCAAAACCTGGACGTTTGTCTTTTTTGCTCCGGAGGATGCCGAAAGCGAAAACAGGTGCTTTTGAGGATGGAGTCCGCAGGAAAGCAGAGAGGGCCAAATTGTCTGGGGCATTTGAAAGGGTTCCAGGAGGCAGTGAGAACCAGCATTACTTTTCCCCGCTGGCACCTTTGCTGTGGCAGCAAAAGCTGGACGTTTGTCTTTTTTGCTCCGGAGGTTGCCGAAAGCGAAAACAGGTGCTTTTGAGGATGGAGTCCGCAGGAAAGCAGAGAGGGCCAAATTGTCTGGGGCATTTGAAAGAGTTCCAGGAGGCAGTGAGAACCAGCATTACTTTTCCCCGCTGGCACCTTTGCTGTGGCAGCAAAAGCTGGACGTTTGTCTTTTTTGCTCCGGAGGTTGCCGAAAGCGAAAACAGGTGCTTTTGAGGATGGAGTCCGCAGGAAAGCAGAGAGGGCCAAATTGTCTGTGGCATTTGAAAGGGTTCCAGGAGGCAGTGAGAACCAGCATTACTTTTCCCCGCTGGCACCTTTGCTGTGGCAGCAAAACCTGGACGTTTGTCTTTTTTGCTCCGGAGGCTGCCGAAAGCGAAAACAGGTGCTTTTGAGGATGGAGTCCGCAGGAAAGCAGAGAGAGCCAAATTGTCTGTGGCATTTGAAGAGGTTCCAGGAGGCAATGAGGACCAGCATCACTTTTCCCCGCTGGCACCTTTGCTGTGGCAGCAAAAGCTGGACGTTTGTCTTTTTTGCTCCGGAGGTTGCCGAAAGCGAAAACAGGTGCTTTTGAGGATGGAGTCCGCAGGAAAGCAGAGAGGGCCAAATTGTCTGGGGCATTTGAAAGAGTTCCAGGAGGCAGTGAGAACCAGCATTACTTTTCCCCGCTGGCACCTTTGCTGTGGCAGCAAAAGCTGGACGTTTGTCTTTTTTGCTCCGGAGGTTGCCGAAAGCGAAAACAGGTGCTTTTGAGGATGGAGTCCGCAGGAAAGCAGAGAGGGCCAAATTGTCTGTGGCATTTGAAAGGGTTCCAGGAGGCAGTGAGAACCAGCATTACTTTTCCCCGCTGGCACCTTTGCTGTGGCAGCAAAACCTGGACGTTTGTCTTTTTTGCTCCGGAGGTTTCCAAAAGCGAAAACAGGTGCTTTTGAGGATGGAGTCCGCAGGAAAGCAGAGAGGGCCAAATTGTCTGTGGCATTTGAAGAGGTTCCAGGAGGCAATGAGGAACAGCATCACTTTTCCCCGCTGGCACCTTTGCTGTGGCAGCAAAAGCTGGACGTTTGTCTTTTTTGCTCTGGAGGCTGCCGAAAGCGAAAACAGGTGCTTTTGAGGATGGAGTCCGCAGGAAAGCAGAGAGGGCCAAATTGTCTGGGGCATTTGAAAGGGTTCCAGGAGGCAGTGAGAACCAGCATTACTTTTCCCCGCTGGCACCTTTGCTGTGGCAGCAAAAGCTGGACGTTTGTATTTTTTGCTCCGGAGGCTGCCGAAAGCGAAAACAGGTGCTTTTGAGGATGGAGTCCGCAGGAAAGCAGAGAGGGCCAAATTGTCTGGGGCATTTGAAAGAGTTCCAGGAGGCAGTGAGAACCAGCATTACTTTTCCCCGCTGGCACCTTTGCTGTGGCAGCAAAAGCTGGACGTTTGTCTTTTTTGCTCCTGAGGCTGCCGAAAGCGAAAACAGGTGCTTTTGAGGATGGAGTCCGCAGGAAAGCAGAGAGGGCCAAATTTTCTGGGGCATTTTAAAGAGTTCCAGGAGGCAGTGAGAACCAGCATTACTTTTCCCCGCTGGCACCTTTGCTGTGGCAGCAAAAGCTGGATGACTGTCTTTTTTGCTCCGGAGGCTGCCGAAAGCGAAAACAGGTGCTTTTGAGGATGGAGTCCGCAGGAAAGCAGAGAGGGCCAAATTGTCTGTGGCATTTGAAAGAGTTCCAGGAGGCAGTGAGAACCAGCATTACTTTTCCCCGCTGGCACCTTTGCTGTGGCAGCAAAAGCTGGATGTTTGTCTTTTTTGCTCCGGAGGCTGCCAAAAGCGAAAACAGGTGCTTTTGAGGATGGAGTCCGCAGGAAAGCAGAGAGGGCCAAATTGTCTGGGGCATTTGAAAGGGTTCCAGGAGGCAGTGAGAACCAGCATTACTTTTCCCCGCTGGCACCTTTGCTGTGGCAGCAAAAGCTGGACGTTTGTCTTTTTTGCTCCTGAGGTTGCCGAAAGCGAAAACAGGTGCTTTTGAGGATGGAGTCCGCAGGAAAGCAGAGAGGGCCAAATTGTCTGTGGCATTTGAAAGAGTTCCAGGAGGCAGTGAGAACCAGCATTACTTTTCCCCGCTGGCACCTTTGCTGTGGCAGCAAAACCTGGACGTTTGTCTTTTTTGCTCCGGAGGCTGCCGAAAGCGAAAACAGGTGCTTTTGAGGATGGAGTCCGCAGGAAAGCAGAGAGGGCCAAATTGTCTGTGGCATTTGAAAGGGTTGCAGGAGGCAGTGAGAACCAGCATTACTTTTCCCCGCTGGCACCTTTGCTGTGGCAGCAAAAGCTGGACGTTTGTCTTCTTTGCTCCGGAGGCTGCCGAAAGCGAAAACAGGTGCTTTTGAGGATGGAGTCCGCATGAAAGCAGAGAGAGCCAAATTGTCTGGGGCATTTGAAGAGGTTCCAGGAGGCAATGAGGACCAGCATCACTTTTCCCCGCTGGCACCTTTGCTGTGGCAGCAAAAGCTGGACGTTTGTCTTTTTTGCTCCGGAGGCTGCCGAAAGCGAAAACAGGTGCTTTTGAGGATGGAGTCCGCAGGAAAGCAGAGAGGGCCAAATTGTCTGGGGCATTTGAAGAGGTTCCAGGAGGCAGTGAGAGCCAGCATCACTTTTCCCCGCTGGCACTTTTGCTGTGGCAGCAAAAGCTGGACGTTTGTCTTTTTTGCTCCGGAGGTTGCCGAAAGCGAAAACAGGTGCTTTTGAGGATGGAGTCCGCAGGAAAGCAGAGAGGGCCAAATTGTCTGGGGCATTTGAAAGGGTTCCAGGAGGCAGTGAGAACCAGCATTACTTTTCCCCGCTGGCACCTTTGCTGTGGCAGCAAAAGCTGGACGTTTGTCTTTTTTGCTCCGGAGGCTGCCGAAAGCGAAAAAAGGTGCTTTTGAGGATGGAGTCCGCAGGAAAGCAGAGAGGGCCAAATTGTCTGTGGCATTTGAAAGGGTTTTAGGAGGCAGTGAGAACCAGCATTACTTTTCCCCGCTGGCACCTTTGCTGTGGCAGCAAAACCTGGACGTTTGTCTTCTTTGCTCCGGAGGCTGCCGAAAGCGAAAAAAGGTGCTTTTGAGGATGGAGTCCGCAGGAAAGCAGAGAGGGCCAAATTGTCTGTGGCATTTGAAAGGGTTCCAGGAGGCAGTGAGAACCAGCATTACTTTTCCCCGCTGGCACCTTTGCTGTGGCAGCAAAAGCTGGACGTTTGTCTTTTTTGCTCCGGAGGCTGCCGAAAGCGAAAACAGGTGCGTTTGAGGATGGAGTCCGCATGAAAGCAGAGAGGGCCAAAGTGTCTGGGGCATTTGAAGAAGTTCCAGGAGTCAGTGAGAACCAGCATTACTTTTCCCCGCTGGCGCCTTTGCTGTGGCAGCAAAAGCTGGACGTTTGTCTTTTTTGCTCCGGAGGTTGCCGAAAGCGAAAACAGGTGCTTTTGAGGATGGAGTCCGCAGGAAAGCAGAGAGGGCCAAATTGTCTGTGGCATTTGAAGAGGTTCCAGGAGGCAATGAGGACCAGCATCACTTTTCCCCGCTGGCACTTTTGCTGTGGCAGCAAAAGCTGGACGTTTGTCTTTTTTGCTCCTGAGGTATCCAAAAGCGAAAAAAGGTGCTTTTGAGGATGGAGTCCGCAGGAAAGCAGAGAGGGCCAAATTGTCTGTGGCATTTGAAGAGGTTCCAGGAGTCAGTGAGAACCAGCATTACTTTTCCCCGCTGGCACCTTTGCTGTGGTAGCAAAACCTGGACGTTTGTCTTCTTTATTCCGGAGGTTGCCGAAAGCGAAAAAAGATGCTTTTGAGGATGGAGTCCGCAGGAAAGCAGAGAGGGCTAAATTGTCTGGGGCATTTGAAAGAGTTCCAGGAGGCAGTGAGAACCAGCATTACTTTTCCCCGCTGGCACGTTTGCTGTGGCAGCAAAAGCTGGACGTTTGTCTTTTTTGCTCCTGAGGTATCCAAAAGCGAAAACAGGTGCTTTTGAGGATGGAGTCCGCAGGAAAGCAGAGAGGGCCAAATTGTCTGTGGCATTTGAAAGGGTTCCAGGAGGCAGTGAGAACCAGCATTACTTTTCCCCGCTGGCACCTTTGCTGTGGCAGCAAAACCTGGACGTTTGTCTTCTTTGCTCCGGAGGCTGCCGAAAGCGAAAACAGGTGCTTTTGAGGATGGAGTCCGCAGGAAAGCAGAGAGGGCCAAATTGTCTGTGGCATTTGAAGAGGTTCCAGGAGGCAGTGAGAACCAGCATTACTTTTCCCCGCTGGCACCTTTGCTGTGGCATCAAAACCTGGCCGTTTGTCTTTTTTGCTCCGGAGGCTGCCGAAAGCGAAAACAGGTGCTTTTGAGGATGGAGTCCGCAGGAAAGCAGAGAGGGCCAAATTGTCTGTGGCATTTGAAGAGGTTCCAGGAGGCAGTGAGAACCAGCATTACTTTTCCCCGCTGGCACCTTTGCTGTGGCAGCAAAAGCTGGACGTTTGTCTTTTTTGCTCCGGAGGCTGCCGAAAGCGAAAACAGGTGCTTTTGAGGATGGAGTCCGCAGGAAAGCAGAGAGGGCCAAATTGTCTGGGGCATTTGAAAGAGTTCCAGGAGGCAGTGAGAACCAGCATTACTTTTCCCCGCTGGCACCTTTGCTGTGGCAGCAAAAGCTGGACGTTTGTCTTTTTTGCTCCGGAGGCTGCCGAAAGCGAAAACAGGTGCTTTTGAGGATGGAGTCCGCAGGAAAGCAGAGAGGGCCAAATTGTCTGTGGCATTTGAAGAGGTTCCAGGAGGCAATGAAGACCAGCATTACTTTTCCCCGCTGGCACCTTTGCTGTGGCAGCAAAAGCTGGACGTTTGTCTTTTTTGCTCCGGAGGCTGCCGAAAGCGAAAACAGGTGCTTTTGAGGATGGAGTCCGCAGGAAAGCAGAGAGGGCCAAATTGTCTGGGGTATTGAAAGAGTTCCAGGAGGCAGTGATAACCAGCATTACTTTTCCCCGCTGGCACCTTTGCTGTGGCAGCAAAAGCTGGACGTTTGTCTTTTTTGCTCCGGAGGCTGCCGAAAGCGAAAACAGGTGCTTTTGAGGATGGAGTCCGCAGGAAAGCAGAGAGGGCCAAATTGTCTGTGGCATTTGAAAGAGTTCCGGGAGGCAGTGAGAACCAGCATTACTTTTCCCCGCTGGCACCTTTGCTGTGGCAGCAAAAGCTGGATGATTGTCTTTTTTGCTCCGGAGGCTGCCGAAAGCGAAAACAGGTGCTTTTGAGGATGGAGTCCGCAGGAAAGCAGAGAGGGCCAAATTGTCTGTGGCATTTGAAAGGGTTGCAGGAGGCAGTGAGAACCAGCATCACTTTTCCCCGCTGGCGCCTTTGCTGTGGCAGCAAAAGCTGGACGTTTGTCTTTTTTGCTCCGGAGGTTGCCGAAAGCGAAAACAGGTGCTTTTGAGGATGGAGTCCGCAGGAAAGCAGAGAGGGCCAAATTGTCTGTGGCATTTGAAAGGGTTCCAGGAGGCAGTGAGAACCAGCATTACTTTTCCCCGCTGGCACCTTTGCTGTGGCAGCAAAAGCTGGACGTTTGTCTTTTTTGCTCCGGAGGCTGCCGAAAGCGAAAACAGGTGCTTTTGAGGATGGAGTCCGCATGAAAGCAGAGAGGGCCAAAGTGTCTGGGGCATTTGAAAGGGTTCCAGGACGCAGTGAGAACCAGCATTACTTTTCCCCGCTGGCGCCTTTGCTGTGGCAGAAAAAGCTGGACGTTTGTCTTTTTTGCTCCGGAGGTTGCCGAAAGCGAAAAAAGGTGCTTTTGAGGATGGAGTCCGCAGGAAAGCAGAGAGGGCCAAATTGTCTGTGGCATTTGAAAGGGTTGCAGGAGGCAGTGAGAACCAGCATTACTTTTCCCCGCTGGCACCTTTGCTGTGGCAGCAAAAGCTGGACGTTTGTCTTCTTTGCTCCGGAGGCTGCCGAAAGCGAAAACAGGTGCTTTTGAGGATGGAGTCCGCAGGAAAGCAGAGAGGGCCAAATTGTCTGTGGCATTTGAAGAGGTTCCAGGAGGCAATGAGGACCAGCATCACTTTTCCCCGCTGGCACTTTTGCTGTGGTAGCAAAAGCTGGACGTTTTTCTTTTTTGCTCCTGAGGTTTCCAAAAGCGAAAACAGGTGCTTTTGAGGATGGAGTCAGCAGGAAAGCAGAGAGGGCCAAATTGTCTGGGGCATTTGAAAGAGTTCCAGGAGGCAGTGAGAACCAGCATTACTTTTCCCCGCTGGCACCTTTGCTGAGGCAGCAAAAGCTGGACGTTTTTCTTTTTTGCTCCTGAGATATCCAAAAGCAAAAACAGGTGCTTTTGAGGATGGAGTCCGCAGGAAAGCAGAGAGGGCCAAATTGTCTGTGGCATTTGAAAGGGTTCCAGGAGGCAGTGAGAACCAGCATTACTTTTCCCCGCTGGCACCTTTGCTGTGGCAGCAAAACCTGGACGTTTGTCTTCTTTGCTCCGGAGGCTGCCGAAAGCGAAAACAGGTGCTTTTGAGGATGGAGTCTGCAGGAAAGCAGAGAGGGCCAAATTGTCTGGGGCATTTGAAAGGGTTCCAGGAGGCAGTGAGAACCAGCATTACTTTTCCCCGCTGGCACCTTTGCTGTGGCAGCAAAAGCTGGACGTTTGTCTTTTTTGCTCCGGAGGTTGCCGAAAGCGAAAAAAGGTGCTTTTGAGGATGGAGTCCGCAGGAAAGCAGAGAGGGCCAAATTGTCTGTGGCATTTGAAAGGGTTGCAGGAGGCAGTGAGAACCAGCATTACTTTTCCCCGCTGGCACCTTTGCTGTGGCAGCAAAAGCTGGACGTTTGTCTTTTTTGCTCCGGAGGCTGCCGAAAGCGAAAACAGGTGCTTTTGAGGATGGAGTCCGCAGGAAAGCAGAGAGGGCCAAATTGTCTGGGGCATTTGAAGAGGTTCCAGGAGGCAGTGAGAACCAGCATTACTTTTCCCCGCTGGCACCTTTGCTGTGGCAGCAAAAGCTGGACGTTTGTCTTTTTTGCTCCGGAGGTTGCCGAAAGCGAAAACAGGTGCTTTTGAGGATGGAGTCCGCAGGAAAGCAGAGAGGGCCAAATTGTCTGGGGCATTTGAAAGGGTTCCAGGAGGCAGTGAGAACCAGCATTACTTTTCCCCGCTGGCACCTTTGCTGTGGCAGCAAAAGCTGGACGTTTGTCTTTTTTGCTCCGGAGGCTGCCGAAAGCGAAAACAGGTGCTTTTGAGGATGGAGTCCGCAGGAAAGCAGAGAGGGCCAAATTGTCTGTGGCATTTGAAAGGGTTCCAGGAGGCAGTGAGAACCAGCATTACTTTTCCCCGCTGGCACCTTTGCTGTGGCAGCAAAAGCTGGACGTGTGTCTTTTTTGCTCCGGAGGCTGCCGAAAGCGAAAACAGGTGCTTTTGAGGATGGAGTCCGCAGGAAAGCAGAGAGGGCCAAATTGTCTGTGGCATTTGAAGAGGTTCCAGGAGGCAATGAGGACCAGCATTACTTTTCCCCGCTGGCACTTTTGCTGTGGCAGCAAAAGCTGGACGTTTGTCTTCTTTGCTCCGGAGGTTGCCGAAAGCGAAAAAAGGTGCTTTTGAGGATGGAGTCCGCAGGAAAGCAGAGAGGGCCAAATTGTCTGTGGCATTTGAAGAGGTTCCAGGAGGCAATGAGGACCAGCATTACTTTTCCCCGCTGGCACCTTTGCTGTGGCAGCAAAAGCTGGACGTTTGTCTTTTTTGCTCCGGAGGTTGCCGAAAGCGAAAACAGGTGCTTTTGAGGATGGAGTCCGCAGGAAAGCAGAGAGGGCCAAATTGTCTGGGGCATTTGAAAGAGTTCCAGGAGGCAGTGATAACCAGCATTACTTTTCCCCGCTGGCACCTTTGCTGTGGTAGCAAAAGCTGGACGTTTGTCTTTTTTGCTCCGGAGGTTGCCGAAAGCGAAAAAAGGTGCTTTTGAGGATGGAGTCCGCAGGAAAGCAGAGAGGGCCAAATTGTCTGTGGCATTTGAAGAGGTTCCAGGAGGCAATGAGGACCAGCATCACTTTTCCCCGCTGGCACCTTTGCTGTGGCAGCAAAAGCTGGACGTTTGTCTTTTTTGCTCCGGAGGTTGCCGAAAGCGAAAACAGGTGCTTTTGAGGATGGAGTCCGCAGGAAAGCAGAGAGGGCCAAATTGTCTGTGGCATTTGAAAGGGTTCCAGGAGGCAGTGAGAACCAGCATTACTTTTCCCCGCTGGCACCTTTGCTGTGGCAGCAAAAGCTGGACGTTTGTCTTTTTTGCTCCGGAGGCTGCCGAAAGCGAAAACAGGTGCTTTTGAGGATGGAGTCCGCATGAAAGCAGAGAGGGCCAAAGTGTCTGGGGCATTTGAAAGGGTTCCAGGACGCAGTGAGAACCAGCATTACTTTTCCCCGCTGGCGCCTTTGCTGTGGCAGAAAAAGCTGGACGTTTGTCTTTTTTGCTCCGGAGGTTGCCGAAAGCGAAAAAAGGTGCTTTTGAGGATGGAGTCCGCAGGAAAGCAGAGAGGGCCAAATTGTCTGTGGCATTTGAAAGGGTTGCAGGAGGCAGTGAGAACCAGCATTACTTTTCCCCGCTGGCACCTTTGCTGTGGCAGCAAAAGCTGGACGTTTGTCTTCTTTGCTCCGGAGGCTGCCGAAAGCGAAAACAGGTGCTTTTGAGGATGGAGTCCGCAGGAAAGCAGAGAGGGCCAAATTGTCTGTGGCATTTGAAGAGGTTCCAGGAGGCAATGAGGACCAGCATCACTTTTCCCCGCTGGCACTTTTGCTGTGGCAGCAAAAGCTGGACGTTTTTCTTTTTTGCTCCTGAGGTTTCCAAAAGCGAAAACAGGTGCTTTTGAGGATGGAGTCAGCAGGAAAGCAGAGAGGGCCAAATTGTCTGGGGCATTTGAAAGAGTTCCAGGAGGCAGTGAGAACCAGCATTACTTTTCCCCGCTGGCACCTTTGCTGAGGCAGCAAAAGCTGGACGTTTTTCTTTTTTGCTCCTGAGATATCCAAAAGCAAAAACAGGTGCTTTTGAGGATGGAGTCCGCAGGAAAGCAGAGAGGGCCAAATTGTCTGTGGCATTTGAAAGGGTTCCAGGAGGCAGTGAGAACCAGCATTACTTTTCCCCGCTGGCACCTTTGCTGTGGCAGCAAAACCTGGACGTTTGTCTTCTTTGCTCCGGAGGCTGCCGAAAGCGAAAACAGGTGCTTTTGAGGATGGAGTCTGCAGGAAAGCAGAGAGGGCCAAATTGTCTGGGGCATTTGAAAGGGTTCCAGGAGGCAGTGAGAACCAGCATTACTTTTCCCCGCTGGCACCTTTGCTGTGGCAGCAAAAGCTGGACGTTTGTCTTTTTTGCTCCGGAGGTTGCCGAAAGCGAAAAAAGGTGCTTTTGAGGATGGAGTCCGCAGGAAAGCAGAGAGGGCCAAATTGTCTGTGGCATTTGAAAGGGTTGCAGGAGGCAGTGAGAACCAGCATTACTTTTCCCCGCTGGCACCTTTGCTGTGGCAGCAAAAGCTGGACGTTTGTCTTTTTTGCTCCGGAGGCTGCCGAAAGCGAAAACAGGTGCTTTTGAGGATGGAGTCCGCAGGAAAGCAGAGAGGGCCAAATTGTCTGTGGCATTTGAAAGGGTTGCAGGAGGCAGTGAGAACCAGCATTACTTTTCCCCGCTGGCACCTTTGCTGTGGCAGCAAAAGCTGGACGTTTGTCTTTTTTGCTCCGGAGGCTGCCGAAAGCGAAAACAGGTGCTTTTGAGGATGGAGTCCGCAGGAAAGCAGAGAGGGCCAAATTGTCTGGGGCATTTGAAGAGGTTCCAGGAGGCAGTGAGAACCAGCATTACTTTTCCCCGCTGGCACCTTTGCTGTGGCAGCAAAAGCTGGACGTTTGTCTTTTTTGCTCCGGAGGTTGCCGAAAGCGAAAACAGGTGCTTTTGAGGATGGAGTCCGCAGGAAAGCAGAGAGGGCCAAATTGTCTGGGGCATTTGAAAGGGTTCCAGGAGGCAGTGAGAACCAGCATTACTTTTCCCCGCTGGCACCTTTGCTGTGGCAGCAAAAGCTGGACGTTTGTCTTTTTTGCTCCGGAGGCTGCCGAAAGCGAAAACAGGTGCTTTTGAGGATGGAGTCCGCAGGAAAGCAGAGAGGGCCAAATTGTCTGTGGCATTTGAAAGGGTTGCAGGAGGCAGTGAGAACCAGCATTACTTTTCCCCGCTGGCACCTTTGCTGTGGCAGCAAAAGCTGGACGTGTGTCTTTTTTGCTCCGGAGGCTGCCGAAAGCGAAAACAGGTGCTTTTGAGGATGGAGTCCGCAGGAAAGCAGAGAGGGCCAAATTGTCTGTGGCATTTGAAGAGGTTCCAGGAGGCAATGAGGACCAGCATTACTTTTCCCCGCTGGCACTTTTGCTGTGGCAGCAAAAGCTGGATGTTTGTCTTTTTTGCTCCGGAGGTTGCCGAAAGCGAAAAAAGGTGCTTTTGAGGATGGAGTCCGCAGGAAAGCAGAGAGGGCCAAATTGTCTGTGGCATTTGAAGAGGTTCCAGGAGGCAATGAGGACCAGCATTACTTTTCCCCGCTGGCACCTTTGCTGTGGCAGCAAAAGCTGGACGTTTGTCTTTTTTGCTCCGGAGGTTGCCGAAAGCGAAAACAGGTGCTTTTGAGGATGGAGTCCGCAGGAAAGCAGAGAGGGCCAAATTGTCTGGGGCATTTGAAAGAGTTCCAGGAGGCAGTGATAACCAGCATTACTTTTCCCCGCTGGCACCTTTGCTGTGGTAGCAAAAGCTGGACGTTTGTCTTTTTTGCTCCGGAGGTTGCCGAAAGCGAAAAAAGGTGCTTTTGAGGATGGAGTCCGCAGGAAAGCAGAGAGGGCCAAATTGTCTGTGGCATTTGAAAGGGTTCCAGGAGGCAATGAGGACCAGCATCACTTTTCCCCGCTGGCACCTTTGCTGTGGCAGCAAAAGCTGGACGTTTGTCTTTTTTGCTCTGGAGGCTGCCGAAAGCGAAAACAGGTGCTTTTGAGGATGGAGTCCGCAGGAAAGCAGAGAGGGCCAAATTGTCTGGGGCATTTGAAAGGGTTCCAGGAGGCAGTGAGAACCAGCATTACTTTTCCCCGCTGGCACCTTTGCTGTGGCAGCAAAAGCTGGACGTTTGTATTTTTTGCTCCGGAGGCTGCCGAAAGCGAAAACAGGTGCTTTTGAGGATGGAGTCCGCAGGAAAGCAGAGAGGGCCAAATTGTCTGGGGCATTTGAAAGAGTTCCAGGAGGCAGTGAGAACCAGCATTACTTTTCCCCGCTGGCACCTTTGCTGTGGCAGCAAAAGCTGGACGTTTGTCTTTTTTGCTCCTGAGGTTGCCGAAAGCGAAAACAGGTGCTTTTGAGGATGGAGTCCGCAGGAAAGCAGAGAGGGCCAAATTTTCTGGGGCATTTTAAAGAGTTCCAGGAGGCAGTGAGAACCAGCATTACTTTTCCCCGCTGGCACCTTTGCTGTGGCAGCAAAAGCTGGATGACTGTCTTTTTTGCTCCGGAGGCTGCCGAAAGCGAAAACAGGTGCTTTTGAGGATGGAGTCCGCAGGAAAGCAGAGAGGGCCAAATTGTCTGTGGCATTTGAAAGAGTTCCAGGAGGCAGTGAGAACCAGCATTACTTTTCCCCGCTGGCACCTTTGCTGTGGCAGCAAAAGCTGGATGTTTGTCTTTTTTGCTCCGGAGGCTGCCAAAAGCGAAAACAGGTGCTTTTGAGGATGGAGTCCGCAGGAAAGCAGAGAGGGCCAAATTGTCTGGGGCATTTGAAAGGGTTCCAGGAGGCAGTGAGAACCAGCATTACTTTTCCCCGCTGGCACCTTTGCTGTGGCAGCAAAAGCTGGACGTTTGTCTTTTTTGCTCCTGAGGTTGCCGAAAGCGAAAACAGGTGCTTTTGAGGATGGAGTCCGCAGGAAAGCAGAGAGGGCCAAATTGTCTGTGGCATTTGAAAGAGTTCCAGGAGGCAGTGAGAACCAGCATTACTTTTCCCCGCTGGCACCTTTGCTGTGGCAGCAAAACCTGGACGTTTGTCTTTTTTGCTCCGGAGGCTGCCGAAAGCGAAAACAGGTGCTTTTGAGGATGGAGTCCGCAGGAAAGCAGAGAGGGCCAAATTGTCTGTGGCATTTGAAAGGGTTGCAGGAGGCAGTGAGAACCAGCATTACTTTTCCCCGCTGGCACCTTTGCTGTGGCAGCAAAAGCTGGACGTTTGTCTTCTTTGCTCCGGAGGCTGCCGAAAGCGAAAACAGGTGCTTTTGAGGATGGAGTCCGCATGAAAGCAGAGAGAGCCAAATTGTCTGGGGCATTTGAAGAGGTTCCAGGAGGCAATGAGGACCAGCATCACTTTTCCCCGCTGGCACCTTTGCTGTGGCAGCAAAAGCTGGACGTTTGTCTTTTTTGCTCCGGAGGCTGCCGAAAGCGAAAACAGGTGCTTTTGAGGATGGAGTCCGCAGGAAAGCAGAGAGGGCCAAATTGTCTGGGGCATTTGAAGAGGTTCCAGGAGGCAGTGAGAGCCAGCATCACTTTTCCCCGCTGGCACTTTTGCTGTGGCAGCAAAAGCTGGACGTTTGTCTTTTTTGCTCCGGAGGTTGCCGAAAGCGAAAACAGGTGCTTTTGAGGATGGAGTCCGCAGGAAAGCAGAGAGGGCCAAATTGTCTGGGGCATTTGAAAGGGTTCCAGGAGGCAGTGAGAACCAGCATTACTTTTCCCCGCTGGCACCTTTGCTGTGGCAGCAAAAGCTGGACGTTTGTCTTTTTTGCTCCGGAGGCTGCCGAAAGCGAAAAAAGGTGCTTTTGAGGATGGAGTCCGCAGGAAAGCAGAGAGGGCCAAATTGTCTGTGGCATTTGAAAGGGTTTTAGGAGGCAGTGAGAACCAGCATTACTTTTCCCCGCTGGCACCTTTGCTGTGGCAGCAAAACCTGGACGTTTGTCTTCTTTGCTCCGGAGGCTGCCGAAAGCGAAAAAAGGTGCTTTTGAGGATGGAGTCCGCAGGAAAGCAGAGAGGGCCAAATTGTCTGGGGCATTTGAAAGGGTTCCAGGAGGCAGTGAGAACCAGCATTACTTTTCCCCGCTGGCACCTTTGCTGTGGCAGCAAAAGCTGGACGTTTGTCTTTTTTGCTCCGGAGGCTGCCGAAAGCGAAAACAGGTGCGTTTGAGGATGGAGTCCGCATGAAAGCAGAGAGGGCCAAAGTGTCTGGGGCATTTGAAGAAGTTCCAGGAGTCAGTGAGAACCAGCATTACTTTTCCCCGCTGGCGCCTTTGCTGTGGCAGCAAAAGCTGGACGTTTGTCTTTTTTGCTCCGGAGGTTGCCGAAAGCGAAAACAGGTGCTTTTGAGGATGGAGTCCGCAGGAAAGCAGAGAGGGCCAAATTGTCTGTGGCATTTGAAGAGGTTCCAGGAGGCAATGAGGACCAGCATCACTTTTCCCCGCTGGCACTTTTGCTGTGGCAGCAAAAGCTGGACGTTTGTCTTTTTTGCTCCTGAGGTATCCAAAAGCGAAAAAAGGTGCTTTTGAGGATGGAGTCCGCAGGAAAGCAGAGAGGGCCAAATTGTCTGTGGCATTTGAAGAGGTTCCAGGAGTCAGTGAGAACCAGCATTACTTTTCCCCGCTGGCACCTTTGCTGTGGTAGCAAAACCTGGACGTTTGTCTTCTTTATTCCGGAGGTTGCCGAAAGCGAAAAAAGATGCTTTTGAGGATGGAGTCCGCAGGAAAGCAGAGAGGGCTAAATTGTCTGGGGCATTTGAAAGAGTTCCAGGAGGCAGTGAGAACCAGCATTACTTTTCCCCGCTGGCACGTTTGCTGTGGCAGCAAAAGCTGGACGTTTGTCTTTTTTGCTCCTGAGGTATCCAAAAGCGAAAACAGGTGCTTTTGAGGATGGAGTCCGCAGGAAAGCAGAGAGGGCCAAATTGTCTGTGGCATTTGAAAGGGTTCCAGGAGGCAGTGAGAACCAGCATTACTTTTCCCCGCTGGCACCTTTGCTGTGGCAGCAAAACCTGGACGTTTGTCTTCTTTGCTCCGGAGGCTGCCGAAAGCGAAAACAGGTGCTTTTGAGGATGGAGTCCGCAGGAAAGCAGAGAGGGCCAAATTGTCTGTGGCATTTGAAGAGGTTCCAGGAGGCAGTGAGAACCAGCATTACTTTTCCCCGCTGGCACCTTTGCTGTGGCATCAAAACCTGGCCGTTTGTCTTTTTTGCTCCGGAGGCTGCCGAAAGCGAAAACAGGTGCTTTTGAGGATGGAGTCCGCAGGAAAGCAGAGAGGGCCAAATTGTCTGTGGCATTTGAAGAGGTTCCAGGAGGCAGTGAGAACCAGCATTACTTTTCCCCGCTGGCACCTTTGCTGTGGCAGCAAAAGCTGGACGTTTGTCTTTTTTGCTCCGGAGGCTGCCGAAAGCGAAAAACAGGTGCTTTTGAGGATGGAGTCCGCAGGAAAGCAGAGAGGGCCAAATTGTCTGGGGCATTTGAAAGAGTTCCAGGAGGCAGTGAGAACCAGCATTACTTTTCCCCGCTGGCACCTTTGCTGTGGCAGCAAAAGCTGGACGTTTGTCTTTTTTGCTCCGGAGGCTGCCGAAAGCGAAAACAGGTGCTTTTGAGGATGGAGTCCGCAGGAAAGCAGAGAGGGCCAAATTGTCTGTGGCATTTGAAGAGGTTCCAGGAGGCAATGAAGACCAGCATTACTTTTCCCCGCTGGCACCTTTGCTGTGGCAGCAAAAGCTGGACGTTTGTCTTTTTTGCTCCGGAGGCTGCCGAAAGCGAAAACAGGTGCTTTTGAGGATGGAGTCCGCAGGAAAGCAGAGAGGGCCAAATTGTCTGGGGTATTGAAAGAGTTCCAGGAGGCAGTGATAACCAGCATTACTTTTCCCCGCTGGCACCTTTGCTGTGGCAGCAAAAGCTGGACGTTTGTCTTTTTTTGCTCCGGAGGCTGCCGAAAGCGAAAACAGGTGCTTTTGAGGATGGAGTCCGCAGGAAAGCAGAGAGGGCCAAATTGTCTGTGGCATTTGAAAGAGTTCCGGGAGGCAGTGAGAACCAGCATTACTTTTCCCCGCTGGCACCTTTGCTGTGGCAGCAAAAGCTGGATGATTGTCTTCTTTGCTCCGGAGGCTGCCGAAAGCGAAAACAGGTGCTTTTGAGGATGGAGTCCGCAGGAAAGCAGAGAGGGCCAAATTGTCTGTGGCATTTGAAAGGGGTTGCAGGAGGCAGTGAGAACCAGCATCACTTTTCCCCGCTGGCGCCTTTGCTGTGGCAGCAAAAGCTGGACGTTTGTCTTTTTTGCTCCGGAGGTTGCCGAAAGCGAAAACAGGTGCTTTTGAGGATGGAGTCCGCAGGAAAGCAGAGAGGGCCAAATTGTCTGTGGCATTTGAAAGGGTTCCAGGAGGGCAGTGAGAACCAGCATTACTTTTCCCCGCTGGCCACCTTTGCTGTGGCAGCAAAAGCTGGACGTTTGTCTTTTTTGCTCCGGAGCTGCCGAAAGCGAAAACAGGTGCTTTTGAGGATGGAGT